>NC_137085.1:18100259-18214590 GCF_951640355.1 Cnephaeus nilssonii
GGCTGTATCTTTGCAGGTGGAGAAGAACAGTAGCAGAGAAGTACTGGAAAACAGTTTGGATTTGAGTGAGGCCTAGAGAGGAGAGTTTTTTTGTTATTGTTTTTTTTTTTTTAAGCTTCCTAATTACTCAACACTGAGCTACTACTCTGTGTGTAAACCTTGACTCAGTCGGAAAGAGTTGGAGTCCAGAAATCTGAATGTTTAACAAGCCCCCGGGTGATTTCATTGCATCGCATGTAGGTGTTGCCATATGTTGTCCTTTCCAGGGTGTGGTATACTTAGTCTCGTGAAGATCCAGCTGCTGCAGAGTCTATGGCATTGCTTTGCCAGGAGTGCTTATCTCTAGAAACAGCTCGTACTCATTTTCAATGAGCTTAATTGCTAATCTCCTAAGGGAATCCGAGGAGATTATTCTGTTTTAACTTCCTGGTTGTTTGGTTTGGCACCGATGCCGTGCCCCTCTTTGTAAACCTTCACAAGGGGCATCCATGCCATCTTCTCTGAACTCGCATCCACAGGGGTCCTCAGATGCATTTGACTTAATGCTCCAGTTTTCTCTGGGACAAAACTCCCCAAGTCCTCTTTCCCGGTGTTTTTTTTGGGAAGCATCTTCCTCCTGTTATCAGAGTGTTTGAATGCCCATCCATTTTCTTGTGACTTGTGGAATGTGCTGGTAGGACTGCAGCTGTTCCATCTTCTCCTTGGAACAGGTTTTCCTCCCCTGAAGGATTAATAAGGAGGAAACTATTTGCAGTTGTTTCTACCCTGTCTGGGATTGTTCTTTCTCCTGGGGCTAAAGGACGATCTCAGAGTTCCTCATTTTTTTTTCTCCGAGTGACAGCTGTCACGAGTTCTTTCTTGTCTATCCTTCTTACCTGCTCTTTTTCCGTCTTAGCCAATCAGTTAAAGCAGAGGAATTTGTTTCTATGGTGGTCCGTCAGCTAAAAGGAAACATGCCATACCAAGTAATGAGTAACTTGGTTTTTATTAATTTATTTATTTTAAATACAATGAACATAGAAGCATGGAACAGACTGTCGAATTTCAGAGGGAAGGAGGGGATGGGTAGGTGGGAAGAGATTAAACGAAGAGCTTGAACGCATATATGCATAACCCATGGACACAGACAATAGTGGGGTGAAGGCCTGGGGCTCGGGGTGGATGAGGCCTAGAAGAGGTCAATGGGGGGGGGGGAAGGGAGCATCTGTAATACTTTCAACAATAAAGATAAAGCAAACAAACAACAAAAGTATACAATGGACATTTTTTGAGCTCATCCTGAGCACCAGGCATTGTGCTCAAGGCTGGAGACATGAGTGAAAAAGCAGACAGTGCCAGCCACATCTCCAAACAACCCTGACGAATGCAGGTTGAGAGTATCCCGTATAACCAGGAACCTGGGAGTAAATTTGTAGGATGGGGAACAGTCAGGTATGGTCAGGATATAGGGTGTTTGGTGACGAATAAAAGGTTCTTTGAAGACTTGGTGTTACTGTCAAAAATCTGAACATTATCCAATAGGAAATTATTTCTTAATCACTTTTAATTAAGATATGGAGAACACATCATTCTAGTGTAAAAATAATAAATAAAATAATGCTTCCATTTTCTTTTGTAATCAGACGAGGGAAGTGTGGTAAGAAGTATAAGGGTAGAGATGAAAAGAGAAAAAGGAGGAGAAATTTGGATTGATAGATGATCAGAAAAAAGAGGTATCAGCAAAGAGAAAGCTACACAGAGAAAAAGGTTAATAGATACATGTCCTAAGGGCCTAGGATAGTGCCTGGCACTTAGTAGGTGCTTATGAAATAGTTATTAAATGAATGACAGAGTGAATGGCAATGGGAGGAAGAAAAAGGAAAAGAAATAAGAAGATGCATATCCACAGAAAATATTGAGATATTGTAAGAAAAAGATTGAGAGGCAACTAATGCAGATAGAAATATACATATTCAAAGGAAGCAAATTGTAAAGGGAGATAGAAAAAGAAATAAAGGCTTGGACTCGGAGAAGCTCATAAACATGCTAGTACTCTTGAGCAAACGATCCTTTGTGTGTGCTGTGTCTTAGACATTGTGCTGGGTGTGTGTTGTGGAACTGGAGAAAGTCACTCAATGTTTTTGAGTTTCATCTACTACTAAAAAGAAAATGGAATCAAATACAGTATTGTAAAATTAAAATCTGATTAAGTTAGGCGGTGGGTACATGGAATATTTGCTATACTACTCTCTGTATTTAAGTGTAAGTTTGAAATTTTCCATAATAAAAAAGTCTTTAAAAACAGGACAGTTAATAACTGAGTCCAGGCCCAACTAATTCTCCCCCCGCCCCCCCGTCCGCCTCCTCTCCCCCCCCCCCCCCACAAAGTCACTAGAGTAAGAATTGTTCAGACATGGCAACCGATTGGATGTGGGAGGCAAATGGGCAGAGAAGGTCTTGTTCGCCCCAAGGGCTGGTGTCCTCGTGACTAAGCGGGTGATTTTGCCTAATGGAATGACAGGTTTGGAAAGGAAGCTAATAAATTCATTTGTCGGAAATGGTGGGGGAATGCTCAAGGAAATATCTGTAGACCAAAGAAAATTTGTTTCTTACGGAATTGGGGTTTCCAAAGGCACCGTGGAGAGACTCCCCAACAGGGAGACACAGCGGTGGGAAGAAGTGGGGAAATGGCTGGGGAGGGATGAGGACAAACGCTGGGGACCTTGGCTTATAAGTTTCAATAGTGAAGAAGGAGGAGGCTTGGGTGGAAGCCCAGATCAGGGTGTGGCAGGGATAACAGCTGAATTTGTGGAGTTATCCAGCCACAGTGTTCTTTGTGGAATGTTGGCTTTTTGGCCTTTGCAGAGTTTATTCCCTCCCAGGTGCTGGGCACAGTTGCTCAGAGCAGCTCCTGCAGGGTGGGTCAAGAGGTCAGGAATAAAGAGGTCAGAGGAGAAAGCTGGGGATACCGGCCTCTGCAAAATGCACTTATTCTTCTTGGTATTTGACAGGTGGACTAGATGCAATTTAGCTGAGAGCCAAGCCCGTCAACAGATTCTCCCAACTGTTTTCGCCAACCCCCTAAGGTCCCTCCTTGTTGACGGCATCTCTTCTTCACATTTTTTCCCCTGTGCTGGACATTTTTCTTTAGTGTTTATTTTCTAAATGACAATTTAAGGGAATAAGTACAATTACCCATTCAACTAAACTGGTTTTTAAAAATGACAAATCGGTTTACTTAGTCAAAGAAAACTCAATGTTATTATGAATTTCAGATACTTAATACTTTTTTAAGGGCTTAATTGAATTAGAAAAATATATTTTTGATGTCTGGGATTAAGAATAACTTTTTAATTTTGTCTGCATAAAGGAAAATTTCTAATTCAGTGATTACTAATTGGTTTAGAGAATCATAAATGCACTTTGTAGCATGTTCATGACAATAAACAAATACTCTATCACCATGGATTCCAAGCAAAATTAATATCATGTCCCAAATGAGTACCAGCTGTTTAGAACATCATAGAGGGGGATGGGAGAATTCAAACTTAATTAATTATTTCCTTGGTTAGGAAACAAAATCTTCAAACAAAGAGAACATTATATCTATCAGGCCCTAACTAGCATTTCTAAGATTCCACCCACAGTAAGGCCAGTGAACATAATGCTAAGCCTTTCACTGGATTTCTGAATTACTCATATAAACTTGGAAAATTACGAGAGTAACTGAGATTGTGTCTAGATAACTGAAGTCAAAAGACTGGTCTGCTTCCTTTTCTAAGTCTCTTCCTCTCCCCTCTTGCCCCCAGTAGCATACCAAGCAGGATTCTTGTGTTATATTCCTGTGCATTCATCCAATTCTATTTCCTTGCTGGCCTACTGGAATAGGGGATGCTATTGGAAGGATTTGCTTTGGTTCAATTTAATAAGGATTTGTTGGATATAGTATGTGGGAGGTGCCAAAAGAGATACAAAAGATTAAACACATAGGATTCCTACCCTTATTCGGTAACAGTGTTGAATACTTCTAACTATAATATCAGAGAGGTAAGGTAAGTGCCATAGTTGATATCAATGAAGTGCTAAAGGGGTTAATAGCCAATACCTCATTTATTTGTGGGAATAGTTGAGTATGAAGGAGGTATCACCTGAGCTGGTTCTTTTAAAAAAAATATATTCTTACTGATTTCAGTGAGGAAAAGAGAGATAGAAACATCAATGATGAGAGAGAATCATTGATCGGCTGCCTCCTGCACGACCCCCGACTGGAGACTGAGTTGCAACATGTACTCAGACTGGGAATAGAACCATGACCTTCCAGTTCATAGGTTGACGCTCAACCACTGAGCCAGATGGACCAAGCTGAGCTGGTTCTTGAAGATGGACTCCATTTTCATTTGGAAGGGTGCCAGCAGGCTTATAGAATGACAGAACAACTTGATGTGTCCTATTACCATAGCTCAGATGGTAGGTGCCTATTTCCCCCTTGTTTCCAGATGATGCAAGCTGGTATAGGCATTAATGGTACTTCAGTGATTTCCATTTTCTACTTGGATTCCTTGTTTAAACGACCTATTTGCATTACTACTCTGGGTGACACCTATGCCAGAGATGTCTGCTAGTTGAAAATGAACAAACAGCAGCCAGGTATTTCTTATCTCTAATGGATGTTCTGCAAATCCCTTAGCTTTAGCATTTTGTGTGCAATGCATTTTTAGAAAACGAATAAAAGGAATAGAAAATGATGGACACACACATCTAGGTGCTTTGTGCAAACAGCATGTTAGTCCTCTCTCAAGGTGACGCTAAGCTTAGGATGTGCAGTTGGAAATGGTGGACACAGAACTGTGTGTGCCTTCTCACTTACTCTGTCTCCTCTTTGTGAAAAAAAAAAATGGACTTGTGTTTGAGGTAAATTTGTTAACCTCTGCTCTACTGATATTCTTAAAGTATTATTTTTCATCAGGATAGTCCTCTGTACAAAAAGGCCAAAATGAGTCTGAACTGCTTAATTTAGCCATGTCTTCTCTTTTGGTGCCCTGTGTTCTCAGAATAGTGTCTGTACTGGATCACAAACATCTTTCTCTTTTTCCACTTCCCTCCAACAAATATTCATTCATTCATTCATTCATTCATTCAACAAACACAATTCTATATACCAGCTACTATTCTATGGACTTGGGAAACTTTCATCAAGAAAACAGACAAAATCCAGACTTGATTAGGGCTTACAGACTAGGTGGGGAAAACAAAATAAATAATAAATTCAATAAACAAGGAAATTATATACAGTAGTATGTTAAAAGGTGACATTTGTTTGGGGAAAATAGAGTAGGGCAAGGGGGTTGGGCATGAGTGCATGAGTTATAACTGTCAATAGGCTTGTCCGGCGGGCCTTCTTTAGAAGTGAGTTAGGCTCTGGTCTTCTGGGTGTGAGAGCCTTTTGGGCAGAAGCAGCCACCAGTGCACAGGCCCTCAGGTGGGCATTTGTGCGGGGATCTCCAGGAGCAGCCTGAGTGGAGCACAAGGAGCAAGAGGAGGAATAGCAGGAGGGGAGGCGAGAGGTAACAGGTACAGATGGCATGGGGACCTATAGGACTTTGTAAGGACTGGCTTTCAGTGAAATGGGGAGCCACTGGAGGGTCTTCAGAAGAGAAGTGACCGTCTCTTGTTCTTTGTGCTATTGCCATTTATTTTACTTCTACAAAGTGTTACTGGTTTTGCTTTACACATCAGTTGACTGTTGTGGGGGTAACTTTTGAATTAATCTTTGCACCATTTATCTTTTTCCATCCTTTTACTTTTGACATACCAGTGCTGGGATATTTGTCCTGAGTTTCTTGTAGATGGCATATTACTGGATCATGGTGGGGTTTTGTTGTTTTTTAATCTACAGTGCCAATCTCGGTCTTTTAATTAATGTATGAGATTTTAAGGGTAATTATTATGTTAGGGCTTAAGTATGCATTTCTATTTGTTTCCTCTAGTTCCTGTTTCTCTCTTCATCTTTTTTTTTCCACCTTCCTGTGAATTACTTGAACATTTTTTTTTAGGATTCCATCTTGATTTATTTATTATCAAGTTTTTGTGTATATCACTTTGTATAGTTTTCCTAGTGGTTACTTAGGGGTGTAACTTTTATTTTGATATAATTTCAAATGTAAAGAAAAGTTTCAAGGGTAGTACAAAGAACTCCCTTATCCTCTTTACATGATTCAGCAATATTTTACATATTGCCCTATTTGCTTAGCATTCCCTCTGCGGGGTATGTGTGTATGTGGGTAAATATTTCTGAGCCACTGGAGAGTAAGTTGGAGATGTCATGCTTCTTCGTCTCTAAATACTTCAGTATATATTTCCTAAGAGGGAGAACAATTATCCAAATCAGGAAATTTAACATTGGCACAATACTATTATCTAATCCATACTCCATATTCAGATTTTGTTAATTGTTCCAATTACATATTTTATGGCCAGTCTCTTCAGTCTCCTTTATTATGAAGCAAATTTTTATTTTTATTTTTTCCTTATGTTTATTGACCTTATTATTTTTTTTTAAAGAATAAAGGCAATTATTTTCTAGAATGTCCTTCAATTTGGGCTTGTCTGATGTTTCTAAAGGAAATATTCGCATTACTTATTTATAATATAGGAAATTTAGAAATAATTAATCTGTCATCTTAGGGGTTTGTTTAAATAAATTAAGTTGTTTTTTCTTATTATTTTTTTTACAATGAAGATCTATTATTCATACAGTTTTAAAAAAGGAGGAATTTTTCCCTGCGAAACCAGCAACCTTTTCAATTTTTAAAATAGGAGCATGTTGATTTTTCCAGAAATATTAAAAAAGAGTGAGAGGAAGAGTCATTATGATGTAATGGAAAATGCATTAAACTGAGATCAAGGCCAAATATAGATCTTGGTCAGGAGCTTCATGATTTTGAACCTGTTTTCTCATCTTTAAAATGGGCATCACAGTATAACTTTCCTGTCTGCTTCACAGAGTTGTTTGAGGATCAAATGGAGTAATTTTTGTTGTTGTTCTTTGTAATTTTTAAAAACCAATACCAATAAAAGGCATTCTTATTTAATTTTATGGAAAATATTTTATTGCATACCAGAGGTTAAATTTTCCTAAAATTATTTACAATAAAAAAAACCCAAACTACCAGGCATTTGAACTTCATCCTTGAAAGTTTCCAGTGTTACAATCTTTCACCTATACCAGTGGTCGGCAAACTCATTAGTCAACAGAACCAAATATCAATAGTACAACGACTGAAATTTCTTTTGAGAGCCAAATTTTTTAAACTTAAACTTCTTCTAACGCCACTTCTTCAAAATAGACTCGCCCAGGCCGTGGTATTTTGTGGAAGAGCCACACTCAAGGGGCCAAAGAGCCGCATGTGGCTCACGAGCCGCAGTTTGCTGACCACGAACCTAGAGGAATAGATAGACAGTGAGAGAAATTAGATCAACCTCTATAACATTTATAGCTTATCCATGTCCTCAGCTCAAATAATTTGTTTTTCCGTTTCTGCTTCTTTTTTTTTTTTTCCCTGTTTATGTGATCAGTTATTTCTTAGCTTTGAAAGAATGTGGAAATGTCTTTGTTTCCTCCTTGGAAATTTCCAATATGCCACATCCTAGAAAACAGAAATAAGAAAAAGCTATTAACATGCAGTTGCATCTTTCCCCTTGAATCTGAGTTTACCTTAGTGACTCACTTGTAATTAATAGAATGTAGCAGAAGTGAGGTCAAGATCAGAAAAGGCCATGTGGCTTTCATACTTACCTCTTGGGAGAAAGAAGCCATGATCTGTCATGGAATAGAAGAAGCTGGGTAAGAAGTTTGACTACTCAAAGAGCACCATGCTGGAGAGCATGCGTGTGGTCAGACGAGCTCCCAGCGGAAGGTTTAGCAGCACATGCCTGCTACGTGATTGAGCCATCTGGGATGCCCCCAGGTAAGCCTTCAGGTGGCACTGCAGCCTCAGTAGCCATCTGAATGGACCTGCATGAGGGAGCTACTTAGCTCTGCCTTTCCTAAATTCCTGACCCTTAACACTGAGAGCAAAATCAAATGATTGTAGTTCCTACTACTAAACTGGGGGATAATTTTTACACAGCAAGAATGACTGGAAAAATCCTGTGGCTGCTTGAATTTTAACGAAAAGTCAAAGCAAAAGGTTTCCAGTGTCATTGTGATTCTAAGAGAATCCCAGAGCAGCCAGTGCCTTGCCAGAATCCAGTCTTGCATCTCACATATCACTCCCCGCCCCTGGGTTATGTCCTGCAACAGCCCCAAATCTTCGCAAGCCAGTGTGGTTCAGGTTTTTCCTAGACTTCTTCGTAATTCCAGTAGTTTCCAGCTCTGTAAAATCTCCGTGAGGAATTATTGTTCAAAACTAGCAGGAGAAAAGAATATGCGTTTGCTCAAAGCCACCAATTGGATTTTGAATTCTTTTGATTCTCTCTGACATTCCAAGAATAAGATGCAAGATTCTTTCCTGCTGAATAAGAGACTACAAATCATGGTGTAACTGACTTGTGCTAACTGTCCACGTGGGCTCAACGTTCTTCTTTCCTTCTCCCTTTTTAAGTTTGCTTAGACTTGCCTTCCTTAGGTTACCACGGAGGCAGGAGGAACATGTAAGATTTTTCTTGACAATTGTATAGGCCTTTCACATTTTGCTTCCATTACCATTCTGGCCAAAATTTAAGGAAAATCTATTGCATGATTTAATGAAAATGTCATGAACCAATACTAGAGAACTTTCATAATTCAATAGCTATTTGAGGAGAGGCAATGTTCTTTCCCTTTCTCCCTCTCTTCCTCCTTCCTTCCTTCCTTCCTTTTTTCCATTGATTTTTAAAGAGGGGAAGGGAGGGGGAGAGACAGAAGGAGAAAGAAACATCCATGTGAGAGAGACACAACGACTGGTTGCCTCCCGCACGGGCCCTGACTGAGCCCGGTATCAAGCCTGCAACTGAGGCACATGCCCTTGACCAGAATCAAACCTGCAACCCTTTGGTTCTCGGGCCGATGTTCTATCCACTGAGCAAAACCAGCCAGAGCTCTGCCTTTCTTTTTGTTATTTCTTTCTTGATACAAGAGACTTCATCTCTGGTATTTTTGACCCCACACCTTTTTTTTGCCCTAGAATTAAAAGTCATTTTTTTTCTTATTCATTTATTTATTCAACAAACAGTTATTGAGCATCTACCATGTGCTTCACACTGTTACTGCTATGGGGAATACCTGAGAGAACAGCATAAAGTCCCTGGCCTAATGGGGATTGTATAAATTAGTTGGCATAAAGTGCTGTGCAGAAGAAGGAAGGACAGTGAGAAGGACAGGTGTAGGGATGGAGCAGAAGCTCTTTTCAGGTGTATCATAGTCTTTTTGACAGAGTAACATTTGAGCCAAGATCTGAAGGAGATCCTGAGGTTAGACAATTGTATAGGCCTTTCACATTTTGGAGATGCCCCATCTCCAAAGATTTCCATGTCGGAATCTTTGAAACCTGTGCCTATGTTAACTTTATTGTGAAAGGGACTTTGCAGATGGGATTAAGTGAATGATCTTGAGATGGGAAGATTATCCTGGGTTATCTAGATAGACCCGATGTCATCGCAAGGGTTCTTACCAGAGGGAGGCAGGCAGGCAGGCAGGTTTATCAGAGGAAATGTGATATTAGACAGAGTCAGAGGTTTGAAGATGCTCTGCTACTGGCTTGAAGATGGAGGGAGGGGCCATGAGCCAAAGAATGCAGGCAGCCTCTAGATGCTGAAGAAAACATGGAAATGGATTCTCCCCTGGAGCTTCCAGAAGGAATGCAGCCTGCTGGCACCTGGATTTTAGGACTTGTGGCCTCCAGGACTGTAAGATAATTAATCTGTGTTGTTTTAAGCCACTGAGTTTGTGGGAATTTGTTACAGCAGCAAAAGGACACTAATATAGCAATGCAGACACAGGATTTGCAGGTACCTGGGGAAAGAGAAAACCCAAAGGAAAGAATAGCAAGTGCTAAGGCCTTGAGGTAGAAGAATGCAGGATGGATTGAAGAGCAGAAATGGGTCGGGTGAGTCTGGGGACAGAGTTTAAGAGTGTTAGGAAATAATATTCTTGTGTCACGACTTTACCCTCTATAGATGTTTTCCTATTTTATTTTGGCTCCCCCCGCCCCCATTGGAGAGATTTTGAGGCCAGTACAATGTCTTTTGTTATTGATAGTGGTGGTTATGTTCTATTTTTTAATTTTTAAAAATTCCTTTGTGAGTAACATCTCTCTGCCCCTGAAAATGTGTAAGATATTTATTTTCTTTATTCTTGTAATTCAGAAATTTTGGCATGGGTCTCTTTTTGGTAATTTTACTTAGAACATACTAGTTGGTTTTGATATGAATATTCTAATATTCATGTTTTTAAACTCAAAGAGTTATGACATAATTTTGTTTTTATTTTGTTGGTGTGACCATTGCTAATTATTTGATTAGATTTTCTTCTAAGTCTTCTATATTTATAATGTCTTACATAATTTTCAGCTCCTTGTCCTTTGCAGGAGCAACATTTTAGGAAGGCTCTTTAAGTTTCACGCCCATGGAAAAATTAATAATTTGATGTGTACACTGCATTCTTGCTTTGAAGCAGCTCATGGCTATTTGCAGACTTTTCATTCATTTTGAAAGACTCCCTGAGGAAGGAAGGAAGTATTTCTATCTCTGCAGACAATGGGTTGTCGGGGGCTTACAGATGGACATGCAGGCATTCTTGACTCTGTGTTTTCCAGCCCAGTTCTATCTCCACATTCTCTGTTTGTTTTTGTTTTTTTCTTTGTGTTATGCTGGCTTAGTATCACCAAATAGTCTTGCCCCAATCACAAGGATGATTTCTCTCTGCTACAATCTGTAGAGGCATAGTATACTGTAAAATAATGGTACTAAATTGCAAACATTTTGGGTACTGTCAGTTTCCATGAAATTTTATTCTGTCCAAATTCTTGACAGCATAATAAATGTCCAGAGAACATTTCAAGCCTAGGGGAGGTTTCCAGACAGTTCTCCATCATTTTCTCAGAATCGTTCAAGAATGTGAAAAGGATATAGGTAATTTCTTAAGGCACGTGTACTCCACACACCATTAGGCACTCTCTATCCTAAAAAATAAACAAGGGTAGCGGGTAATTTCTCCTACTTTTATAAATACATAAGCTGGCATCCCTGCATAACGGCTTAGGCTGGTGAAAGCTGATGTGACTGCTGTTCAAGAAGTCGATGTTTAGGTTCAGATACTGCTAGAGTGTATGTAGCAATGGAGTTAACCTTTGCCGTCAAGCACATTTTGCATTCTACCATGCTTAATGCGTGTGTACCTCTTGTTTAGCCTGGGCCTTCTTCATGTGTTTGGTCTCTGTCATTTATAAAGAATGTTGTTAATGTTCAGCCAGAAAGCTTTGTCACAGAGAAGAGTGGAGACAACTGGAATTTTACTCTAAGAAGACAAGATAGGATTTCTACTCTCCTTCACTCCTTCCAAAGGGCCAAGATATTGAGGAATTGGAATCACTCTGCAGAGCCTCAGGACCATATATGCATTTCACTTTGAAACAATGCTGAGAGAGAGAGAGAGATGAGAGAGAAACATCAATTTGTTGCCTCCGCATGTGCTCCCTGCAGCCGAGGTACGTACATGCCCTTGACCAGAGTCAAACCCAGGACCCTTCAGTCCACAGGCTGATGCTCTATCCACTGAGTCAAACTGGGTAGGGCCAAATACACCCATTTTCAATGGAAATGTGCTACCTGTGTCCTTAGGAAGTCGTGGTGGGGTTGCCAATCCGGCCTCCTGTGGACTCCAGGTCCATGCATTTCCACACCATTCTTCACTCCTCCTCATTCATTCATTCATCCCACCAAAAGCTCATTCTCCATTTAGCATTTGTGTGACAGAGAATGGGGAAAGGACACAAGGGAAGTCCTGGAATCCCAGTGCTGCATTGGGATAACTGCAGGGATTGACGGAACAGCCCTGAGACCTGAGGAATACTGTGTAATTAACATTTCTTATATAAAGTATAGTCTCTACGAATGCATTAAGGAACAATGGACACTTGTGCACCATTGCCTATGGAACTTTCTGGTGTCTGCCTCATGAATCCCACGGGACCATTCTTCTTATTTTTTAAAAATGATATTGAAACATTGCTTCCGACTTTGAATAGCATAACATTTAACAGTGACAACAGTGAAACAGGATCAGAACCCGAACTCTTGATACCACCATTAGCATACAATATTATAGAGGAATCATTGCCAGTGCAATACTAGCCAAGCAGCCTGGCAGCCCTAAGAACTCCTCACTTTCATAGCGTCTTGATTGGCTATAAAAGACCTATAGGTAAGGCAATCCCCTGTCACAGTTACTCCAGCAATGCCCTGGTTTGCAGTTGTTGTTCCAGTGCAATTATCAATCATGTCCTGGTTTGAATGATGAATTATATTTAATCACCCTATTTATAAGTCTCCCTCCCTCTGGACATCATTATCCCAGGAAATCTCTCTAGATTTTTAAATCTCTAGCTAGTTTAATCCATATTCCCTAATGTTTGGGCAGGTGTTTTCTGAGTGTTTTGTTTGCTTGTTTTCCACTCATGCCTTTTGAAGCAATACTTTGGGTTTCCCATTGCCTCTCGAGTATGGCCTCATCTGGGATGCTGACTTCAGTTACCTTTTCCACTATGAACATATTAGCAGGAAAGCACTATGTTTTTTTCTTATTCTCTATTCCATGATTAGAATCCCCAATGGCCCATACCCAGAATTAAAAGCCTGGTACATTGTGGAAATTTGTAATGGCCAGGGGAAAACTCATGATGTAATATTAAGTAAAAGAAGGCTATAAAACTGTTTCCATATGAGGTACTAATGATGATTTTTTAAAATAACTATGACTGGAAACATAGCAATTTGAACTGGTAACAGTTCTTATTACTTCATAAGATTATGAATCAAATATTTTGCTTTTTATTCATACAAATTATTTTGATTCCATATTATATAGAAAGCCAATTCATCCTATATAATAAAAGGCTAATATGCAAATTGTCCCATCAGGAGTTTGACCAGGAGACCGGGAGTTCGATTGCTCGCTATGGCATACACTGACCACCAGGGGATGGTGCGGAACATGACCGGTGACCAGTGGCAGCAGCGGGGTGCTTAGGGAGCTAGGGAAGGGGGTGGCCGGGAGGTGGGGAACCCAATTAGCCCTGATTGCTGGCCAGGCCTAGGGACCCTGCTGGTGCATGAATTTTGTGCACTGGGCTTCTAGTATTTTATAATCAGAAAAAGAATGTAAAAATAATGCAATGGTGTCCTGGTCGGTGTGGCTCAGTTGGTTGAGCATTCATCCCATGCACAGAGCTGGACAGTTAGCTACCCAGTCAGTGCTCGATCCCCAGTAGGGGGCATGCATGAGGCAGCTGATTGATGGTTCTGTCTCATTGATGTTTCTCTCTCTCTCTCCCATCTTCTCTCTAAAAATCAATAAAAGCATATTTAAAATAAAATCATGCAATAGTGTTAGTTATGCTTTTTGCCTTAAGGAGTTCAGTGTCCAGAAAGTTCTGGAGGTGCCCCATCAATCCTTTAGTAAATGGATTTTATTTACATATGAAAAGAGACAAAGATTTCCAGTCTTCTTTGTAGCAATTTCAGTGTTTCTTCCAGAGAAAGGAGATCCAAGATCTCCTTTTTATTCAGAAAACATCTCACTAGAGGCCTTCAGGAACTCCTAAATTTGTCAGTGAGCCCAAGGAAATTTGACTGGGGGCTTGTACATCACCTGATGGTATTTCCTCTTCATATTTCAAACACTGGCTATATTATCTAATCCAGACACAAACCAATCAGTTAAGCATGTGGATGATCTCTGAGGAACTCAGAGTATCTTAAATTTCAATTAATTTTCCATGAATGCAGGGCCGTACCCAGTCCAGAGGGTGTCAGTCTTACCTCCAAATGCCAAGTGGAGAGAGGGGACTGGCCAGTTGAATCAGCCCATTGGCGCTCTTGCTCTGGCTTTTGCTGTGTTGGTGCTGTGGGCGGCTGGTCCTGCTCGGCCGGATGGGTGCCTGTCTGCAGCTGAGGAAATGCTCTGGAAGGTCTGGGCTCCTGCCAGGGCTGCCGTGGTTCCCAGCTGGTTCTACCACATGCAGTGCTTGGTCGCTGTTCTTCAATCAGCTCCACACTGTGCCGGAGGGGCCAACTCTGCAGGGCGTCCTATCTCAGCCACAGGCTGCCGCCTTTCTCCCCCGAACAGGCCTGTCTAGAGGCTGCACTGCGTACTCAAGAAAAACTAAACCTTTTTTTTTTTTTTTCTTTCTTGTTGATTTCTCCTTTTGTGTACTGACTGTCACTCTCTTCCAGCCTCTCTTGCTCAGTGGCACCCTGGTCCATCCCAGATTTCCCTGGCCTTGGACTTTGGGGGAACAGAGGCTGCAGTATCCATCTGTTCCTCTGTAAAGATGCTGGGATTCTTACACAAATTGATACCCTCTCCACCTAGAGCTTTCAGGGAGGATGGGCAACCTTTCCCAGGTGAAAATACAAAAGCTGGCTTTATATTTGCATAATAAGAGCAGCCACAAAAGTGAACTTTCACCGGATACAGACCAGCTCCTAGGGGACTTCTTTCTCGGTCTCTTCTTACACCTAGTTGTCACTCCAGAATAAAAACATAGCAAAGCAACACATAGCAAATGAAGTGTCTGAGCCTCATCGGTCACCCCCATTAGAGTTATCATGTTTTGTAAATTCCAAGACAGCATTGACAGAGGATGAAGCACTATTTTATGTTCCACTAAGAAAAATACAAAAGCAAGCAAGCAAGCAAGCAAACATAAAACCCTTTACCAACGAAACGACGAAGCATTATGGATTTTAACACCCAACCCAATTTCAGAGATGTTAAAATATGAAAGCCAAAGCAAAGCAAACCCAAAGCCTCCAAACCTGAGTCTTAGAGTTGAACAGCGATAGATGACTTTGCCATTCATAGGAATTAAAGAACCTACTCTCTCAGTTAGTGGTTAGGAGACGAACCAGGCCAGATGGCTGGCATCCTGCAGATTTAGAGGGAGGTTAAAAGGTTGGGGGTAAGGAGGCGAGGAGGAAAGAATAATGAGGCAGCTTTATTTGGTCTGCATTAAACACAAGCATGTTAAATCCGTGAGTGAGAAACACCCTGCTTTAAGTCTTTGTTTCAAACTTGGAATATACATATATTTCTCCCTTCTTTCCATCTGGACTTTGTTGAAAACATCAGGTCAAGCCAGCTTGAAAAATGAAAAAAATACAGTGGAGCTACCTTCTACGGTATGACATCATGTCTCCGCTGTTTCTCATTATAGAGCTGAGTTTCAGATGTTAAAATCATATCCTCCTCAACCCTCTTTGCTTTCTTCTTCCCCTCCCCCTCCACAATCCCATCTTGATGGAGTTCCATTGTTTTTACAGTTGAACCACAGTGCCAGACACACAAAATTATTAACATGGCAGGGGGAAAATACATCTTATGACTAAGAATTATTATTTTTAACTTTCAAGTTTTACCCTACATTCAAAACATTATGTTTTATAAAATGACAAACTATGGATTTGCTAAAAAGCATGATATAATTTCTTAGCGATATATGTGAAATTGTAACATAATTAAAATAATTTACACAATTTTGTTTATAAAATTTATAAAATGAATAGTGACATAATTAAAACAACTTTTAAAATAGTGGAAACATGTCACAATAATGGAATGATGCTTGTCTTTCCACTGGAAAATATAGAAAGGCTGTATTAAAGTATTTTTAAAAAATCTTTATTGTTGAAGGTGTTACATAGGTCCCTTTCCCCCCCATTAATCTCTTCCAGCCTGCTCCCTGTATTAAAGTTTTGGCTATAAAATAGTAGTTCCAAAATCTTAATCTAAAAACATCCAGATTATATTATTGCAATTTGGTTAATTTTTTCTTTTAGGAACAAGAATTTACAGTGAAACTACAACTTGAAATATATTCCAGTTATTTATTAATGTTATTTGAGTAATTATAGCTCCTAATATTTTATTAAAGAGGCACATTTGTGCAAGGTACTTACTAATGTCAGTAAAAAATAGCAAATAGCCATTTCTAAGATAAGTACATTTTACAGAATTATATCCATGGGATATATGAAGCTGATATCTACTCTAAGTCTGTAATCTCTAAGCATCTATTCAGAATGAAGATGTAGAAAACTGGGAAATGAGTAAAAGGAAAGTGGTAGAAGTGTGGATCCTGGGAAGAAGGTAGCTGACCAATAAAGTGCTTGAGCTAAGAATAGACAGGAAGGACCAGGAGAGCTGACTTATAAATAAGCATAAAACTTTGTCCCCTACAAAGAAAACATACTCTTTTTCAATATATGTGGATATTTAAGAACTATATAGTTATGTATTAAGGTATACTAATTATCAATACATTTAAGAACTAGAAATAACTCAAATCCTATTTTTTGATCCACTGGAAAAGATATTAGAAATTGAAAATAAACAAATCAGCTCACTGGAAATATTTTTAAAACTCTGTGGTAGATATTTGTCCCTGTTTATTTGTTTTTTTTCATTTTACCTGGTAATAGAATTTTTAATTGGGCACATGGCCAACCAGGGAAAGACTACATTTCCCACAATCCCTTTATTCTAGATGCAGCCATATGACTAAATTCTAATGTGGATGGCAGTGATATGTACAACTTACACTTCACAAATCGTTTCCTTTCTTCTTATGCATCTGCGGGAACTGCCAGAGTGATCTGAAATCATGAAGTAGAAACTACCTACTGTGGAAACTGGTGGGATAGCAGGTTAGAGAAAGACTGAACTGCCTTTCGCCCTAGATGCCTGCATGGACATTCACCTTATCTTGGCCACTGTCAGTTAGGGCCTCTCACAGCAGCCAAATCCAATTTCTGACTAATATGTCTCTTTCTGTGAGTTAAATAGGAGAAAATTTGAAGCTAAGATTATTGAAAATGATCACGGTATAATGATCATGATCAGAACACTGAGTATAAGATATTATACATTGGAAGCTAAATATACCTACAGTGCATTCTTTCAGTGCAGTTCTATTAAATTAGAAAGAAGGAAAATAAGCCAGCAATAATCAGAAAGTTGGATAATAATCAAATTAAAGGGAGTCAAGAGAAAAGAATTAACGATACAGAGAAAAAAAGATGGCGACCGGCAGGAAGGTAGGGAGAGAGAGAGTGTGAGTGAGGAACCCATAGAGGAGAGTGTAGATGTGTGTGGTGTGTGTGTGTGTATGAGATAGGGTCAGTTAGATTCTGCAGGTCTTCCAAGGGGCTCCCGAACAGGGCAGCCCTAGACGGCGGAGCCCCGCGCACAAAGCGGACACTTCTCGGCGGCTGGTGCGGATGCAGAGACCACGCCATCTTGAGAAACAGAGCTGCCTGAGACTCAGATCCTGGCTTCTGACACAAACCAGGACCCTGCAGCCACCGGGGACAGAGAACTGCTATCACAGCTTCAGACAAACAAACAAGAATCCAGACTTCCCGGCAGATTTCCGTGAGTCAAAGAGCCTATCCCCCTCCTCGCAGGCGCTGATAGCGCCATAGTAACTGATAGACCTGCCCCTCCCCCAAGCTGCTGAGCGCCCACAGCGCGCGGAAAGCGCCATAGTAACTGATAGACGCGCCCTTCGCCCTAGCTGCTCACAGGAGCGCGCACAGCGCGCACAGACAGCGCCATAGTAACTGATAGACCCGCCCCTGGCCCAAGCTGCCGAGCTTTGCGCAGGGACGCGCTCCCTCTTAGGGAATTTGGCGCGCGCTCACGCACGGGACAGAAGCAGCTCCCCGTCGGGGAAATCTGTCAGTGCGCACAGAGGGCTCCCCTTCGGGGAATTTGGGGGAATTTGGCTCGCGGGTCACAGCTCCCCCTTCGGGGATTCTTAAGAGCCTGCACAGAGGGGCTTCCCTTTGGGGAATTTGGCGCGCAGGACGGACTCCGCCCCCCTTCTGGGACTTTGGGAGAGTGCACTGAGCCGGCTCACCTTCAGGTTTTTAAGAAAGTGCGCTCTAGCCGGTTTGGCTCAGCAGAGAGAGCACACACAGGACGCAGCTCCACTTCAGGGAATTTGGCACGCCGGACACAGCTGCCTGGGATCCCTGACTCACAGCGCATTCACACTAAGAGCCAGCGACCCCAATTGTTGGTGCGTGCACACACAGGGACCCTGATTCTCAACGAGAAACCGCACAAGGCAACAGAGACTTTGACACTCGAGTCTTGGTGCAGACACAGGGAAACTCTGACTCCTGGCACATCCTAAGGATCTCATTCTCGGCACATACCAACAGTGTGGTGCAGACAGGGCCCCTGATTCTAAATGTGCACACGAGACCACACAGAACACTGGGGACACTGATCCTGGGCAAGTCTGGTTCCCACCAACCAAAGACAGCCACACGTCCTAGTGTCAGAGCACTTCAGTGAAACTAGGGTGGAGCGAAGTCCCCACAGCACACGGCCCAGGTCCACGCAAACAGAAGCTTGAGCTTTCTGATAATAGCCAGAATGGGGAAACGAAATAACTCACAGAGGAAAGAAAATGTGGAGTCGCCAAGAAAGGAAATTAGTGAAAATGAAGCTTGCAACATGACCGAAAAGGAATTCAGAGTAATGGTCATGGAATTTATACATCGGATGGATGAGAAAATCAACAACTTATGCAAGAATCAGGAAGAAATGAAAAGTGATATAGCTACAATCAAAAACACCATGGAAAGTTTCAACAGTAGACTACAAGAAGCAGAGGACCGAATTAGTGAGTTAGAAGATCAGGTACAGAAACAAGCTCAAGCTGAACAGCAATTGGAGAAAAAAATTAAAAAGCAGGAGGAAAGCCTAAGGGAACTTCGGGACAACATGAAACGAAGTAACATGCGTATAATAGGGCTGCCAGAAGGACAAGAAGAGCAGCAGGGATTAGAAAATCTATTTGAAGAAATAATGACAGAAAACTTCCCGGATATGGGAAAGATAAAAGTTACGCAAGTAAAGAGAGTCCCAAGCAGGATCAACCCCAAAAGACCCACACCAAGACATGTCATAATTTCAATGGCAAATATAAATGATAAAGAGAGAATCCTAAAGGCGGCAAGAGAGAGACAGAGAGTTACCTACAAAGGAACACCCATCAGATTGTCAAATGATTACTCATCAGAAACACAACAAGCTAGAAGTGAATGGAAGGAGGTATACAAAGTGTTGCAAAGCAAAGGACTGAATCCAAGAATACTATATCCAGCAAGACTATCAATCAAAATTGAAGGGGAAATCAGGAGCTTTGCAGACAAAAAAAGCCTCAGGGAGTTTATCACCACCAAACCAGCAATGCAAGAATTGCTAAAGGGAATACTGTAAAAAGAAGAAATAAACAGGTAAGAAGGAATACAGACACAAAAATAGATATGACTGCAAACAAATACCTTTCAGTAATAACTTTAAATGTAAACGGACTAAATGCTCCAATCAAAAGACATCGAGTAGCTGAATGGATAAAAAAACACGACCCATATATATGCTGTCTACAAGAGACCCACCTCAGAACAAGAGACTCACACAGATTGAAAGTGAAGGGATGGAAAAATATCTTTCAGGCAAATGGAAATGAAAAAAAAGCTGGGGTAGCAATACTTATATCTGACAAAATAGACCTCAAAGTAAATGCCATAACAAGAGATAAGGAAGGCCACTTCATAATACTAAAGGGAGAAATCCAACAAGAAGAAATAATTCTGGTAAACATATACGCTCCCAATATAGGAGCACCCAAATACATAAAAAAACTCCTGGAGGATATCAAGGGAGAGATTAATAGCAACACAATCATAGTAGGAGACTTTAATACCCCACTATCACCACTGGACAAATCCTCTAAACAAAAAATCAGCAAAGAAACAGCAATCCTAAATGACTCACTAGACCAGATGGAATTAATTGACATCTTCAGAACATTTCACCCCAAAGCCACAGAATATACATTCTTCTCAAGTGCACATGGGTCATTTTCAAAGATAGACCATATGCTGGGTCACAGGCAAAGTCTCTTCAAATTCAAGAAGATAGAAATTATATCAAGCATCTTCTCAGATCACAGTGGCATAAAACTGGAAATCAACTACAATAAATACAATCCAAAGAAATCAAACACATGGAGACTAAACAGCATGCTATTAAACAAGGACTGGGTCACCAGAGAGATCAAGGAAGAAATAAAAAACATCATGGCAACAAATGACAATGAAAACACAACAATCCAAAATCTATGGGACACAGCGAAAGCAGTCTTGAGAGGGAAGTTCATAGCTCTACAGGCCTATTGCAAAAAACAAGAAACAATGGTAATAAATTACTTAACCCTACAACTCAAAGAGCTAGAAAAAGAGCAGCAAGAAAAGCCCAGTGTAACCAGAAGGAAGGAAATAACAAAGATCAGAGCGGAGATAAATGACATAGAGACCAAAGAAACAATACATAAGATCAACAAAACCAAGAGCTGGTTCTTTGAAAGGATAAACAAGATTGATGGACCTCTAGCCAGGCTCACCAAGAAGCAAAGAGAGAGGACCCAAATAAACAAAATCAGAAATGAAAGAGGTGAAATAACAACAGACCCCGCTGAGATACAAAGGATTGTTACAAAATACTACGAACAACTCTATTCCAACAAACTGGACAACCTGGAGGAAATGGACATATTCCTAGAAAAATATAACCTTCCAAAAATCAATCAAGAAGAATCTAAACAGCTCAATAGGCCAATAACTATGGACGAAATTGAAGCAGTCATCAAAAAGCTTCCAGCAAACAAAAGCCCGGGGCCAGATGGCTTCACAGGAGAGTTTTACCAAACATTCAAGGAAGAACTAAAACCTATCCTCCTCAGACTATTCCAAAAAATTCAAGTGGAAGGAACACTTCCAAGCTCCTTCTATGAAGCCAGCATCACCCTAATACCAAAACCAGATAAAGACAACACAATGAAAGAGAATTACAGACCAATATCCCTCATGAACATAGATGCCAAAATCCTCAACAAAATTCTAGCAAATCGGCTCCAGCAGTACATCAGAAAGATCATACACCATGACCAAGTAGGATTTATCCAAGGAATGCAAGGATGGTACAATATCCGCAAATCAATAAACGTGATACATCACATAAACAAATTGAAAGATAAAAATCACATAGTCATATCAATTGATGCAGAAAAAGCATTTGACAAAATCCAACACCCTTTCTTGATAAAAACTCTCAACAAGGTGGGAATAGATGGCTCATACCTCAACATAATAAAAGCTATATATGATAAACCCACAGCAAACATCATACTCAATGGACAAAAACTAAAAACATTTCCCCTAAGAACAGGAACAAGACAGGGATGCCCACTCTCACCACTCCTGTTTGACATAGTACTGGAAGTATTAGCCATTGCAATTAGACAAGAAGAAGAAATAAAAGGCATCCAAATTGGAAAAGAACAAGTAAAGCTGTCTTTATTTGCAGACGACATGATATTGTACATAAAAAATCCGAAAGACTCCGTCAAAAAACTAATAGACTTAATAAATGAATTCGGCAATGTAGCAGGATACAAAATTAACGCCAAGAAATCTATGGCCTTTCTATACACCAATAGTGAACTTACAGACAGAGAGACTAAAAAGGCAATCCCATTTACCATCGCACCAAAAAAATTAAGATACCTAGGAATAAACTTAACTAAGGAGGTAAAAGACCTATACACGGAAAACTACAGGACACTGAAAAAAGAGATAGAGGAAGACGTAAACAGATGGAAGAACATACCATGTTCATGGATTGGTAGAATCAACATCATTAAAATGTCCATACTACCCAAAGCAATCTATAGATTCAATGCACTCCCCATTAAAATACCAACGGCATATTTCACAGACCTTGAAAGAACTCTCCAAAAATTCATCTGGAATAAAAAAAGACCCCGAATAGCCACAGCAATCCTGAGAAAGAAGAATAAAGTAGGAGGGATCTCAATACCAGATTTCAAGCTGTATTACAAAGCCACTGTTCTCAAAACAGCCTGGTACTGGCACAAGAACAGACATATAGATCAATGGAACAGAATAGAGAATCCAGATATTGACCCAAACCACTATGCTCAATTAATATTTGACAAAGGAGGCATGAACATACAATGGAATAAAGACAGTCTCTTCAATAAATGGTGTTGGGAAAATTGGACAGATACATGCAAAAAAATGAAGCTTGATCACCAACTTACGCCATACACAAAAATAAACTCAAAATGGATACAGGACTTAAACATAAGACGGGAAACCATAAAAATACTAGAGCAATCCACAGGCAGCAAAATGTCAGACATATGCCAAAAGAAATTCTTCACTGACACTGCCCCTAGGGCAATGGAAGCTAAAGAGAAAATTAACAAATGGGACTACATCAAAATAAAAAGCTTTTTCACAGCAAAAGAAACCATCAACAAAACAACAAGAAGGCCCACTGCATGGGAGAACATATTTGCAAATGGCATCACTGATAAAGGTTTAATCTCCAACATCTACAGGCAGCTTATACAACTTAATAAAAGGAAGATAAATGATCCAATAAAAAAATGGGCAACAGACCTAAATAGAATCTTTTCAAAAGAAGACGGAAGGCCAAGAGACACATGAAAACATGCTCAACGTCACTAATTATCCGAGAGATGCAAATCAAAACAACAATGCGGTACCATCTCACACCTGTCAGAATGGCTATCATCAACAAATCAACAAACGACAAGTGTTGGCGAGGATGCGGAGAAAAAGGAACCCTCGTGCACTGCTGGTGGGATTGCAGACTGGTGCAGCCACTGTGGAGAACAGTATGGAGTTTCCTCAAAAAACTGAAAATGGAACTCCCATTTGACCCAGTAATCCCACTCCTGGGAATATATCCGAAGAAACTAGAAACACCAATTAGAAAGGATATATGCACCCCTATGTTCATAGCAGCACAATTCACCATAGCTAAGATTTGGAAACAGCCTAGGTGCCCGTCAGCAGATGACTGGATCAGAAAACTGTGGTACATCTACACAATGGAATACTATGCTGCCATAAAAAAGAAGGAATTCTCATCATTTGCAGCAACCTGGGAGGAATTGGAGAACATTATGTTAAGTGAAATAAGTCAGTCAATGAAAGAAAAATACCACATGATCTCACTCATTTATGGATAATAAAGAACATTATAATCTTGAACAAAAAGATAGATACAGAGACAGTAAAGCATCAAACAGACTGTCAAATTACAAGGGGAAGGTTAGGGAGAGGTGGGGGAGATAAGAGATCAATCAAAGGACTTGTATGCATGCATATAAGCATAACCAATGGATGCAAAACTCTGGGGGGTGGGGGCATATATGGGAGGGGGGTGTGGGGAGGGCAATGGTAAGATATGTACACATATAATACCTTAATAAAAAAATTGGAAAAAAAAAATTAACGATAAAAGCAGAAATTAATCAAGATAGATAAAACAGAGAAACTGCAAAACACAGTGTTATGAATTAAAATGGGATCAAATTCTAAAAGAGTTATAAAAGTTGACAAGAGAATAGGATATTTAATACTAACAAGTATGAAAACAGGCAGTTTTGTAGGAAAATATATATTGCTCAAACTGAGTCAGAATAAAGAAAAATTGAATAGGCTAATAACCTTTGAATTAACTGAAAAGTGTTGCAAAAAGAATTATCTCTAGGACAGATAAAAACCTTGAAAAGTGTTGCAAAAAGAATGATCTCTAGGACAGATAAAAACCTTGAGAAGTGTTGCAAAAAGAATTATCTCTAGGACAGATGAAAGCCTAGATCATTTTTATGTGTGAATTGTTTTCAAACCTTCTGATAACTGGTAATTGCCACAATACATGACATATTTTAGCGTATGTAAAAGGAAGGAAACTCCCAATTCATTGTACATTGCTAGTTAAACACTGATACCAAAATCTGACAAAATATATAGACAAAATTAAAACTCTACATTTATGATCATCAAGGCAAAACTTCCTAAAACGGTGAATACAGAAGCCTGGCCAGTGTGGCTCAGGGGTTGAGCATCAACCCAGGAACCCAGAAGTCTCCAGTTTTGATTCCGGGTTAGGGCATATGCCTGGGTTGCGGGCTTGATCCCCAGTAGGGGGAGTGCAGGAGGCAGCAGGCAGCCAGTTGATATTCTCTCTCATCATTGATGTTTTTATCTCTTTCTCTCTCTCCCTTCCTCTCTGAAATCAATAAAACAAATATGTTAAAAAATAAAAAGCTAATGACAGGAAAAAAAACCCTTCTATATTTACACTTACAGAAGTAAAAAAATAAAATAAAACAAAAATGCTTATGAAAGACAAAACTAAAATTAGGAATAGACCTGCCTTAAACATTCTTGATAAAATCTTTTTGTGATTATATGCATTCATTTCTCTTTAGCATATACATGGGAATAGGATTGCTAGATCATAGGGTAGATGAATGTTTCACTTGATTAGGAACTGACAAACATCTTCCCAAAGTTTATTTTTACCATCTTTCACTCCCATCAACATTGTATGGGAATCCCAGTTGCTCCATATTCTCATCAGCATTTGATATTGTCATCTTTTAGCGTGAGTCATTTTGATGGTGCAAGTGGTATCTCACTGTTGTTTTCATTTTCCTCATTATTTTAGACTGAATGACTTAAAACATCTTTTTATTTTTTGTCATTTTATTATTTATATGATTCCATTTATATGAAATGTCTAGAAGAGGCAAATACATATAGACAAAAAGGAGATTCATGGCTGGGGAAAACGGGGAATGGACAGTGACTACTGATGGGGACAAGGTTTCCTTTTGGAATGATGAAAATGCTTTGTTTGCATCACCTCATGAATATACTAATATGCAGAATTGTATGCTTTTAAAAATGGTGAATGTTATGGTGAGTATCTTCTCAATGAGGAAAATGGAAAAGAAAAAAAGCAGAATGAAAAAGAGCAGAACAAAAAACCAGGCCTCTCATTCCCTCTACTTCCTCTTTGCTTCCCTATTCTTCACAATCATTCTGAACACCATGAGTCTTTCCCCTGTACCTCTTTTTGTTGTTACTGTTGTTGTTAAAATATTTTTATTGATCTCAGAGAGGAAGGGAGAGTGAGACATAGAAACACCAATGATGAGAGAGAATCGTTGATTGGCTGGCTGCCTTCTGCATGCCGCACACTAGGGATCGAGCCCATAACCGGGGCATGTGCCCTGACCAGGAATCAAACTGTGACCTCCTGATTCATAGGTCGATGCTCAACCACTGAGCCGCACTGGCTGGGCTCCCCTGTAACTCTTTTTGATCAGGGCCTGGGTGGGAATGTCAGAGTCTCAGTGTGCCAAGGGTCAGTTCAGAGGCCCATAACCCTCTGATGGGACTCTCATCACCACCTTTCCATTCATTAACTGGGGACATCAGAGATGTGGATAATACTTCATGGAGAAATTCTTGCACCAGGCAGCTATCAAACATGGTTAGGGGCTCTGTATTGGAGGGTGTGAGGATCAGGAGTGCATGACCAAGATTTAGTGAATATGCACCTGCCTAACGGGCAGGAGAACTGGCTTCCAGTTCAGGCTCTGATCCCCATTCTTGAGTGATTTTTGGTAAATTCCTTTCACTCCTTTAGATTCAATTCCCCACCCTCACTCCCACTACTCCTTAAAGGACTAAGGACCTAGTTTCTCCTGGTCCGAGCTCTGCCAATGATTTGCTGTCTGACCTTGGACAAGCAGGTATCATGCTCAGGTTCTCAATTTATCATTTATACATTGAGAAGATTAGACCTGTCACCTGACCTTCTCCAGGCCAGGTTTTATTTTCGTGTCCTGACTCCTCTATCTGCAGGCTTGGTTTTTGATCTGTGGTGGAGTGTTCTCTGTTCATGCTATCTCAGCTTCCTGGATTTCCCAAGCTGGGTCTAGAGCTGTGGTCCTTAAACTAGCCTGTATGTGTGTGAGAATTATTAATTACAGATAGTAGTTCATACCTCTTTTATTCTCTGCTTTTTAAAAACATTCTTAATTTGTTTTTCGATTACTCTGTCTTCAAGTTCATTATTTCATTTGCTTCATCTAGTCTGATATTAAGCCTATCCAACGCATTCCTAATTTTAAATATTGCAGAATACTCTTTTTATTGCTCTTAGGGTTTAAATTCCTCTGTTGAAGTTATCCATGTTTTCATCCATTAGGTCTATTTTTGTTCCAACATTAAAAATATTTTTGTACTGATTTTGTAGTCATTTTCAGCTAGTCATACATTTGGGTCATCTGTAGTTCTCCTTCAATTGATTATTTTTTTTCTTTGAATACAAGTCACATTTCCTTTTTCTTGCCATGAACTGTAACTATTCGTTGTGTTAAAAAATCATAGAGATTGAAGTGACTATTACTTCCCCCCAGAAGGGGCATATCTTTTGTTATAAGGTAGTTTGGAGGGGATTGGGGAAGTGTTTGGCTTTAATCCTATCAGGAATTTAACAGGATTCAGGCTGGTTTGCAGCTTTAGTTCATTTCAGGTTGCATTTGATTTCCACTTTCTTGGGCATGAAATTCTATCTGTGTATATAACAACCTCTTCCTGCTACTGGACTTGGGAATCTATATTTGCTTTCCAGCCTTGCTCCCAGATTCCCAGATGCTTCTGCCAGATACTGAGCAGAAGTCCATTGGGGAGAATTGCTGGAAGGATGGACTAGCTCTATATTTGGGGTTCCGAAGATTCTATTCCATTACATCAGCTCACATGGCGTATTCATTATGCCAGTCAAAAGTTTAACTGGTTTCTCCTTACCCCAGCAGATTTTTTCTGCATAAACTCAGCAAGAACTCCCCGGGGTACAGCAGTCCAGGGTCTCTGCTCAGCCAGGATGGGTCTGCCCCTCTCTGAAGGCTTTAGGGTCTTTGCACTCATACTTCTCCAGTGTGTTAAAACTTAGGAATTTAAATTTTATCCATATTTTTCTAATTGCTCTAGTGAGAACAATGGTCAATCACAACCTTCTACATCTTAACCTGAAGTAAAACCCAGCAATAAAATTGTGAAAAACAAAGAATTATGAGGTTACATTTGCATCACAGAATTTTAGAACATACTATAATTTAACATTGTGGTATTGGCATAAGAGTAAACCAATGTAGTTTAGTAAAGCAGGATAGAATGTCAAAAAACAGACAAGGTTTTTGCTTGTGATAAAGAAAAAAATGATTTCTCCCCCCAAATTTTGCAGAGTAATATGTTATTCCACATAAGGAAAAGAAGTTCCTATTTGGAAAAAAAAAAAAAAAGTAAAGTTACAGCCTTTTCTCACCCATCACTCCAAACATTGCATAGGAGTTAATTTGAAAAATGGAACTACAAAAGAAAAATTCTAAAAAGTACAGGTAAATATATTCTGCTTATAATGTGAACATAAAATTAAAGAAAAAATAAAAAAGAATAAGAAAGAATAATTTTCTACCTCAAAATTATTATAAATAAATTTAAAGTTTTACTCTAAAATAGGTAAAATATATTTGTTCAATAAATGACACAGTGTTGTCATCCTTAAAATATAAAGAGCGTTCATAAATCAATAAGAAAAAGGCCAAAAAAAAAGTCTTAACAGGCAATTCACAAACAAAAATATACAAACAGCTTACAAGTGTATAAAAATATTTACATTACTAGTAGTCTAAGGTCTCTCATGCCAGTTTTCTCCCTTGTGGGGGATGGCATATAACCTTAATAAGCTAATAGACTTTTAAATGATAATTTTTAAATGAATAAAAAAATTAGGGAGTGAATTAGTTAAAACATGGTTAACATGAAGTATTTAGAAACCTGCTTTGCTTCTATTCGGTCTACTTGAGTAATTACTTTTTTCTGTGTCCATTTTGTGGTACTAATTTTAATATGTTTCTCTGTATAAATTAATTTTCCCAGAACTCATGAGACCAGAGGTGTGAATAGGGTCACTATTGTAATAAATTCTATTGACACTTGCCCAAGGCTGATAAAGGATGTCAAGTCCTTTAAAGTCTCACTCGGTTATTTGTCTTGCGTCTTTAGCTAATATTCTTCCACCATGTACCCGTATTTTTTAAAATTTAAATTCTTTATTGTTGAAAGTATTACATATGTCTCCTTTTACCCCCATTGACCTCTCCCCAACCACTTTTTTTGTTGTTGTTTTTTTAAAATATATCTTTATTGATTTCAGATAAGGAGAGAGAGAGAAATATCAATGATGAGAGAGAATCATTGATTGGGTGCCTCCCGGGATCAAGCTCACAACCCGGGCATATGCCCTGACTGGGAATCGAATGGTGACCTCCTGGTTCATAGGGTGATGCTCAACTGCTGAGCCACCATGACAAGGCTTTGCACCGTTCTGAATGTCTGAGGTTCATGACACTTCCTGAGAATTATGACTCAGCATCATCACTACTGCTGGTGCCCACTAAGACAACATTGAGGACATTGCCAAAAGATGTTTCCCCAATCCTCCGGCCCTTGGGGTGCCTAAGTGACACTTTTTTCAGTCTTTACTAAACCAAAGCTGTGCTGTATGTAGACAAAAGAGAGGAACCTGTACCCTTCTTGATTTTGCATATTTTGTCACCTGGTAACATTGTACTCCTTCTTCTTTAGGGAAACAGCTCCGTTACTTTTTCCTAGAATCCTTCTGTTTATTCCAAGGTGCCAGGCCAGGACCAAGACCAAGTTATATACCCTTTTATTCCATCCCAGGTAGAGAATGGTCTCCCAAGCAGCGTTCATCTGGACTTTCTCCTCACACAAATGAGGGCAGACAAATGGGTAGTGATGCTTCCTGCTCCGCTCCGTATCTGCCATGCCCAGATATGAATGACTCTCTTGGACTCATCCATAATACACAAGAACACATTCATAGGCTGAGTTAGAAACCAACGATGCTCCATTCCCATATTTCTTGCTGAGTTTTTCCTTTAGAGATGTCTGGAAGAAATGAGTGAAATTCCATTCTTCTATCTATTTTGGAACAATTTTTTTCACACATGGCAGAAACTTCAAACTAGCGGTACTGCTAACACGTGGTTGACCTCAGCTAACCCATTTTGCGCAATGGCCCTCATTTTCTTCCTCCATATGATAAGTCAGTATCTCTGCCTATATTCCAGGGACATGGTGAAGCACAAGCTGTAGACTACAAGTGGGACAAACGGCAGAGCAGCCCAAGACAGGCAGAGTGAGAGTCTGAAAACTGAACCAATGAATCAACTGAAGAGGCAGAAACCTCCTTAGGAAAGAGGACTGACCCGCTGAGCGTTGGTCCCACAGGGAATATTCGATTTACCTTTCCCGCTAAAGTGATGGCAACCAGGCTGGGAACTTGGGATCGATTATTTATTCAGTGTGACAGCCCCTCCTCCTCTTTCTGTCTCTCCAACCCTTTACCCATGACCTTTCCAGATTCTTCAAGTTTTTTTTTAAAAAAAGAACTTCATCAAAGAATCAGAATTAGGTGAATAGGCATGGATTACCTGTGTTACCTTTGTTCCTCTTGTCTCAGAACGAAGTTTGAACATTTTCCAGGTGATCTTTTTTTTTTTTAATTGAGATATAGTTGACATATAACATTATATTAGTTTCAGGTGTACAGCGTAACAATGTGATATTTGTATATATTGCAAAATGATCCCCACAGTGAGTCTAGTTAACATCCATCATCTCCCATGGTTACAATTGTGTGTGTGTGTGTGTGTGTGTGTGTGTGTGAGAGAGAGAGAGAGAGAGAGAGAGAGAGAGAGAGAGAGAGAGAGAGAGAGAGAGATAGAGAGAGAGAGAGAGAGAGAGAGAGAGAGGAGGACTTTTAAGATTTACTCTCTTCCCAGATGGCGCTTTACCTATGTAAATGAATGGCAGCCACAGCAGCCTTTTTAAAATGGTAAATTTTCTCACCGACGACGCTCAGAAAAACACACAGGAAAGCTCTGTAGTTCCAACCGCCTGTGTGGTAGAAAGAAAAATGAATTCTTGACAAAGGCCTGTTGATTACAGCTTTCTCTGGTTAAAAGAGAGATTGCTCAATGGGAAATGGGAGGTCACAAATCTTCCACTGTTGGAACCAAAAGATAGAGTTATAATACCCTAACAAAAATAAAACCTCCTCCCTCCGCGAGCTACTCAAACACTGCGCTGCTTGAATAATGTGCTAAGTTAAGCAGGGAGCCCTGGGATGCAGTAATTACTCCAAGGAGGCTGCAGGGAAAGGAAAGTACATTCCAGACACCTAATCATTTACAATTGAGTTTAATGAGGTAATAATTTACAGCTTTGGGGGTGGAAGTATGGAAAGGTCCCTGCCAGGAATTGGGCAGACTCTTTAAAAATCCTGGAGTTTAATGAAGGCGTTGGAGGGTGGACTCATGCAGCCGAACTTGTGTAATTTCATCTGCTCACTGCTTGGACGGGAAGTAAATGACAGGGCACTTGGGACCTACATCTGGAAACAACATGTTTCAAAGGATTTTATAAATCCAGCAGTAAAAGAAGAAGAAGAAGAAAGGAGAAAAAACCAGAGGTGAAAGGGCAAAACTAGTGGGGGCGGGGGATGGGGAAGCACAACAGGGAAGGGCCATTGCAGGTTCTTTTTAGTGAGAAGAAATAACGTTTTATAATGTCAAGGTCAGTCATTGATAGGAATGGACAAAACACTCTTGTTGGGCCCAATGTGAGGACAGGGACTGAAGTTTCCTTTCTGGATAGGATTTGGGTGAAGGCTCCAAAGTAGTTCAGGATCCACTGAACTCATCTGGATGCCCCTTTTCCGTCTTCCAGCAGCATGGCCTGCTTCATTGTCATCGTTTCTAGGTTCATAATATACCGAGTTAATTGTATTTTTTTCTTCAGTGGTACTTTTCAAAATACAGCTAGCACAGGAAGGGAGTTGGTCTTAACGAGAAGGAAAAAGCTCAAGGCACAATTATGGAGCGTGGTGGCCAAAAGCAGCTGCTAGACTGGCCTTCCGTCATGTCGTACCAATGATGGACATGCACGTCAATCAGGATTTGTTTTCTTTTCACTTAGGTTGAATGTCCTTTCCCATTCCATTTTGTTACTCATTTCAGCTCTCCCAAGAGTAAACTTTCTGCTCCCCAATTCTCAAAAACATCCTCTGTTTGTAACCAAGCCTTCTCATGTTTTCCCTCTCTAGTTGTTTCTGAAAGTTGGGAAGAAAGTTGAAGGAACAATGAAGATAGGTAAAATGGAAGAGAGAGGAGCCATTACATTCCTTGACTGTCAAGAACATGGTTAAAACTCATCCCATCATCAGGCTATTACTAATATTTAAGAAGGAAATGGTACGTGACTTGGGTGTGAGGCAGGCAAGTGATGCTGCGAAGGGAAATTTGACTCACAGCAAACTATGCTACTTATCACGATAACACAGTCACAGTCATGGTCACTGATCACAGTGCTGGAGCATTTACTCTGTGCTAAGTGGTTTACATGTATTATTTCAGCAACCTTAAAAGTGTGAAACATCCTGGCTGGTTGTGTCAGCAGTTGAGCGTCGACCCAGGAACCAAGAGGTTCCCGGTTTGATTCCCAGGTCAGGGCACATGCCTGGGAGTGCCTTAATCCCCAGTGGAGGCCATGCAGGAGGCAGCCAATTGATGACTTCCTCTTTCATCAATGTTTCTATCTCTCTATCCCTCTCCCTTCCTCTAAAAATCAATAAAAATATATTTAAAAAGGGTATGAAATAGGTCATACTTTTATCTCATTTTGCAGATGAGAAAACTGAGGCTTATAGAATAGTGCAAGATCACTGGGATAATGGGTAGAAAGGAACATTCAAACTCAAACTCTGTCTGATTTGAAAGCCTACAGTCTTTTTTTAAATTCTATTTGTTTAAAGTATTACATATGTCTCCTTTTTCTCCCATTGACCTCACCCCGGCCACTTCCACCCCCCAGCACATGCCCTCACCCCCCTAATGTCTGTGTACATTGGTAATGCTTATATGCATGCATTCAACTCCTTTGATTGATCTCTTATCCCCACCTCTCACCCCTGCCTTCTCTCTGAGGTTTGACAGTCAGTTCAATGCGTCTCTATCTCTGAATCTATTTTTGTTCATCAGTTTATGTTGTTCATTATATTCCACACATGAGTGAGATCATGTGGTATTTATCTTTTTCTAACTGGCTTACTAGTATTTCGCTTAGCATAATGCTCTCCAGGTCCATCTATACTGTTGCAAATGGTAAGAGTTCCTTCTTTTTTATAGCAGTGTAGTATTCCATTGTGTAGATGTACCACAGTTCTTTAGGCCACTCGTCTGCTGATGGGCACTTAGGCTGTTTCCAAATCTTAGCTATTGTAAATTGTGCTGCTATGAACATAAGGGTGCATATATCCTTTCTGATTGGGGTTTCTGGTTTTGGAATATGAAAGCCTACAGTCTTAACTCATATGTTATATTGCCTTAAATTTTATGTGTTTGGATAGCAGATTGTAAGGACTTTAAAATATTTGGCTAGAAAATAGAGTGATGGTCCTACATCTAGAAAACCATTCCATTCCTCCCAAGGCAAAAAGTTATATCTTTAAAGAATCTCACCTGATATTTGGACTATTGAATATGGGAAAGAATGGAGTGTTCTTTTTTTTTTCACATGAAATACTTTTTTTTTTTTCACCATAGATCTTAGAAGCTGGCTCAAAGAGAAGGGGAAATTGGTTTCAAAGCTTTATTTTTCTATTTTCCATATATTAATTTTGAACACAATCTTTTGCTGATTCAAAATCATAAACAAGTTTTTTAGTTTTTCAAGATCTAGAGTCAGCTTTTGTAAGTCTGGGCCGAGTCTACACTGGAATAATAATTATTCTTTGGAAAGTTATGTATGCCTACCCACAATAAGAAACATGTGACAAGGTATTTAGCTATGGTTTTAATCCACGTGAACTGGGAAGGACTTTCAAGTTAAATAAATCTTCGCTGTGTGACAAAAACAGGCTTCAGTGCACTATTGCTAATGCCAACAGTGAAATCTGAGACCAGAAGTGCTAATGAGGGTGGAAAAATTAGAAATTTTTGACATTAACCTCTTAGTTCTCTCTCTTTCTGGTCTGCAGAGTTAACAGCCTGATTAGTGGAATTTTCTTTGGTACTGCTAAATTTATTTCCAGTTTTGAGAACGTTATATTGCTAATCACAGAAAACCAATCCCTTACTTGGAAAAAGTATAGTTAGTTACCCACGAATAAGGCTATTTTCTCTCTTTAGAAGATCACCAAATGCCTAAAGTAAGAAATCGCCTGTTTCCTGGACCAGTTAATACCAACTCGTGTTGGATTGTTGATACCAGATGTTACTTCCACGATGCCAGAGTGGTGGTATATTTATTACCTCTCAAATAACTTTGGCATGAGTCAAACACAAATTAAAAATAAAAATCAAGTACACTAATGTCCCATTTATCCAGCATGACTAGAGGTTGAGCCCTTCTATTAAATAGATTCCCACCCCCTACCCCTGAAATGTTACCACTTTAAATACAGGATTTAAACAACTTGCAACAAGATTTTATAGTTATCTTTTCCAAAATATATAATTTATCTGTCACCTTCTTAAAAAGAAGGTAGCCTTATGGTCATAATCTCAGAGTATTGATTTATACAACGATTGCCTTATGCTCCCCTGTGTTTGACTGTGTTGTAGGAGAGTCACCGTGGAGGTGTGAAGAACTATTGAGTTGTGAAGGGCTGTGCTAAGGCTGAATGAAACCACAGTAAGTCAGTTACGTTCTCGCAAAGGCTTCTGGAAGTTGTGTGTGTAGATGTGTGGGGATGTGCTCCCTCTAGCACCACCCTCATAGTCGGTTGCTTTTAATCTTCTGTGGCTGGAATACCTAGCCCTAAATTTGTGGCTCTGAGAGGACCTGCTAAGCCCCTTGTGTGTAAGCTTGGGCTTTGTGACATCTGCTTAGGTCATGTGGTTGCTCCTGTTGTAGATATCTGAGGCTGCCTGATTACTCAACTCTAGGTAAGCAGGCAATTTCTCTGATGTTGCGCTTATTTTGCAAACTATTAAGTGATTTCACAACTCTCCATCTTACTTCTGTTATAGACCCTACTTCATAGATGATACTGCCATCTATTCCAGTCCCCCCTAGCAGAGACCCAGGTTGGAGCATGAAGCTGTGTGGTACATGATTTTAAAGTCAGGTACCTCTGGGTTTGACTCTCTGCTCCCCAACCTGATAATTGCATACTCTTAGGCATAGTAGTTTATTTTTCTCAGCCATCCATTTATTTATCTCACCCATCCATTTAGCAGATATTTATCGAACACCTGATATGTGCCAGGCAATGTTCTGGGCCCTTGGGATAGAGTGTTTGAAGACCATAGCTTAGTTGGGGGAGTTAGGCAACAGACAAGCAAGAAAATATATGGAATATCAAATGGTGGTGGTGCAAAGCATGTGGAGGACAGAGAGTATGAGCGATGCAGATGGGCTCGGGATGTTTATGAAACCTCTTTCAGTGGATGCTGGGGAGGAAAGCCTGATAGGATTGCGTTCAAGAGGGAATGGGAAGAGTGGGATTTGAGTCACCATGTTTAGTCAAAGGTTTTATAGACGTTCTCCGTAGAGGAAGGCAGAGATGTGTTCTGGTAGCGGGGAGGGAATGTGAGGTCAAGTGAGGGTTTTATTCTAAGATCTAGCATTTTTGTATGCGGATGTGAAAGACATAGAGAGGGAAATTGAAGATGCAGGGGAGAGGAAACAATTGCTGAAGTAGTGTTCTTGAGTTGGCAAGAGGGATGAGATCTTCCACACAAGTGAAGGGCTTGGCCTCAGCTCGGAGGCCAAGAGTTTAACCAGAGCCACAGGAGGGATGGTGGAGAATAAAGCACACATACCAATCTTTCTTTTTCTATTACTTCTGTTTTCTCAGTGGAAAAGAAAGCAGGCTCATCATCTGAGAGAGAAGGTGGGGAGGACTTGGTGGAGGTTTGAGGAGAGAGAAAAAGCTGCAAACTAGTCATTTTAGAGAATAGGCGAATGAATGAGCTATAGAAATCTAGTTGAATTGCCTGGAGGCTGTAAGGGACCATTTGAGAATAGTGAGCATCATTATAGATCAGTTATTTTCTTTTTGTGCAACATACTCCCCCTCACATCCCCTTCATAATTTCTTTCCCTTGTTCTTCCTCCCTTAGGAAAGTAAATTAGTGGTTTCCCCTTTTGAATTTCCAGAACAGCTTACACATACCTTTATTATAGCACTCTTCAACAGACTGCACTAATTTCTTTATATTTCTGCCTCCATCCTCACCCCTACTCTGCATGAATCTGTTCCCAGCCCCTAGCTACAATACCTTCATATTTTAGATTTTAGGTCAATGTTTTCTGAAGGGAGGAAGGAAGGAAAAATAGAAGTTTTTCTTATTTCCATATTTACACTCCTTCTAGATGTCCTATTTGGCATTCAAAGGTTAAAAAGCAAATAACCCTTTACTTTCTGTATCTAGAGATGGAATAACAGTGATTTTTCTTGGAGATTCCATTTATTTTCTGAATATTTGTTATTTTTCTTCTGGTATGTCTTAACGATGAAGAATATTTCTTGGCATCCTCTTAACAAGACAAAGTAAAAAAAGATTTATTTTCTAACAACTGTTTTCCTTCCAGATAATAGCAAATTACACAAAACATTTCTAGGTTAACCAAGGCAACTGAGACATTTTGACTTTGACCACGGCTGAGGCAATTTGCTGTGGAGATGGCTGGAGGCACACAGAGGTTCCTGAAGCCAGTGGGGGGCTGTAATTGATTTCAGATGTGCTCTGAATAACACTGAAGATGAACGTCCCAGAGGTAGATTATTGGAGAGCTCTTTAGCTGTTTCTAATAAAATTTTTCTTAAAAATTCCAAGATTTTTTTTTCAACAGATGCATATAATAATTCTAGCATGAAGTAGTGGTTCTGAATGAAAACTACACGTTTGTTAATAATTTTTCATTTCCCCCTAATTATGAAAGCACTTCATGGTCTTGGTAGAAAAATGGAAAAGTATGGATCACTATAAAGAACAAAAGAAAAAGAATCAGTGGGTATTTACATATATCTATTTGTCTAGTTGAGATCATACAGAATGTAGTTGTGTATATTAATTTTTATGTGAGAATATATCCTGAGCTTTTCTCTCATCATTACAATTTTGTCAAGGAATGAATTCAGTAGTCTTATAATATTGTATAGCAGTGTTGGTTGTTTTTTTTTTTTTTTTCAGTTTTCCATGTAGTCTCAGGGATTCTTAGCAGTGTCTTGGGGGCCACCCCAGGGCTTGGGGGAAGCAGGAATTGGGAGAGAGGCCATTGAGTGGATCAGGCTCTAGGCTGCCCTTGCATTTTTCAAATAGCAGCTCCACATTTAACTAATTTATATGTTGTGTTTTTGCATAAAATCCTCCTTGAAGAAGGCTTCCCACACGTATTAAAATCAACTACTGGCAAGTCATAAATTATTTACCCATTGTGCATTTGTTGCATATCCAGTTTTTGTATAGTTCAAGTAATATTATGGGGTAACTTTGTATCTACTACATATATATAATTATATAATAAGATGTAATATATTAAATATAATTATATAAAATATATTGATCTATTTTACATTTATAAAATATATGAACATATGATTTTTCATCTGGGTGATATGACTAGATGCAGACCCAGATACTGGGTCAAGTGTAGACAGAGTCATGTTGTGCTACGTAAATATGGCATGGAGAACGGTTGTACAACTTCAACTCCTAACAGCAGTGTAGGAAAGGACCTATCTCATAACACACAAATTACCTTTTTTTGGTATTATTTTCCATTTGTTGGTTGAAAAGTAACACCTTACTGTTATTATATTGAGACTAAACTTTTACTCAATGAATATTTTTTTGCTAATATTTCTATTGGAGCCTTAGTGTTTTTTTCAATGGATTTTAAGATTTGTAAGTATGCTCTGTACATTAAGGGTATTAACCTTTATCTTATTTGTGGCTATTTTTCCAGTTTGTCACTTAAGTATTATGGCATTTAAAAAATATCATTTAACATGTTTTATGGAGTCTAATTTATCAATTATTTGTTTTATGACTCTTTCCATAGCTTTTATATTTGGAAAAATCTCTTTCCATTTACTTAGACATTCACCTTTAGTTTCTGCTAGTCCAATAGTTTTATCGAAAAAAATTAACATTAATTCAAAATAGTTTTCTTTGGGGTTAAGATATGTTTTGTTTAGAATGTATACCTGCTTTTTATGTGATTTTCAGTAACCCATGCCAGCCTTATTGGATTATTAATGTTTGAAAATGCAATTGTATTTATATATCCACCTTTTATACAGCCACTTAGCTAAGCTATATTATTTGCTCTAATAGTTTATTTGAAGAGTTTCTTGGAGTTTCTAAATGGGAAAAATATCATCAGGAAATAATTATTGTTTTGTCTCTTCCTCTCCAACCTGTATACCACTTATCTCTTTCCTTACCCCTCTGGCCAGGGCATCTGGTACAATGTTGAATAGAAGTAGTGATTGTGTGTATCCTTATCATGTTCCAGTCTTCCAAAGGAATGCATCAGCTTCTCACAATTCGGGGTGATTGTTGCAGACTTCCTGTAGATTCTGCTTATCCCATCTTTAATTTGCTAAGAGTTCTTTAAAATCATGAATTATTTTTGAATAAAAATTTTTCCTCATCCATTGAAATGTGGTTGTTTTTTTATGTTTTTTCCTCATTATTTGGTTAAAGGTGATTGAATTACACTAATTGGGATTTCAGATGTAAATTCATCTGAAATTGGACCCTGTATTTGTTTTATACGTTGCTGGGTTCAATTGGATAATATTTTATTCAGGTACTTTTTAATTTATATTTTTAAATAAGACCAGTTTATTTTCCTTTCTTTTAGTACTTCAGTGTGCTTTTGGAATCAAGGTTATATAAGCATTATAAAATGAGTTGGGAAAAACATTTCTTATTTTCCTGTTCCCTGGAAGAGAATATTTGGTAGAATTAGTTTGCAAAACCAACTGGGTGTGTGTGTGTGTGTGTGTGTGTGTGTGGGTGGGTGTGTGTGTTACAATAATAAACTTTACTGTGGTAGGTTGTTTGCAGAGGTGAATATAAGCAATGGCATGAGATGGACTCCATTCCTGTGTAGACATGAATATCCTCCAATCAAGAGTTTGAGTCTATTTACCTTTTTAAAAATCTGGGCTGGTATACCTTTTTATGACCAATAGAATGCAGCTATAGTTGTGCTTGCTAGTTGTGGGTCTAAAAGGCTGGGCAGCTTCAATTTTGGTTCTTTTGAGATCAGTCACCATGTAAAGAAACTCATGCTAGATTACTGACAAATGAAAGGAGAGAGAGAGAGAGAGAGAGAGAGAGAGAGAGAGAGAGAGAGAGAGAGAGGGTCCAGCTAATCCAAGTCCAATCCTGCCACCCCAAATGAAACATAGACACATGATCAAAGCCATCTTGGATCCTTCAGCCCCAGATGAGCTGCCGTAGCCAACACAATGTGAACTAGAAATAAGCTGTCTATTCTGTCTCTGAAATTCTAACAAAATTTCAGAGTCATGAAAAGCAATAAATGATATTTGTACTAAACTCTCCTGTTATACTTGGGCCTAGTTCTATCTCTTATTTAGTGTGATTGATATAATCTGGTTTCTTTTTTGCCCATCTCTCATATTATTTTTAATATTGTTTCATTACATATTTCAATCTGGTAATGCAATTCCCCTTTCTTATTCTTGTTTTTCAAAATATTGTAGCTATTCTCATCTGTTTTTTATTTCAGTTAAACTGCAGAATATTTCTGTCAATTTTTAAAACCCTTTGGAATTTTCATTAGCATTACATTACATTTATGCATTATTTTGGGAAGAATAGTTTCATGATTACCTTTACAACCTAAATCATGATTTGTCTTTTCATCGTATCTTCAAATATTTATACATTTCTTAGTGATTTTTGTAGTCTTTACATATTTTATTTAATCCTCCATTCACTCGTTCATTTATTACTAATTCAAAGGGCACATTGCTTATTTTGCAGCCGACTGCTAGCAAGTGTTCAGGACTTTATAAAATGTGTTTTGTATATTAATTCTGTCACCTGATATTATTTTTTCTCTACTTCACACTCTTTTTCTATTTATTTTTACTTCATCATGGTTCTGATGTATTAGGGCCACCTGGAGTCATACTGTGTACATTATGGCCAAACTTTCATACCCCCGGCTTGCTTGGTCATTGGGTGCAGACAGTCCAGAGAAAGGTAGGACAGTGGGCAAAGCAGTTCTAGGCAGATGAGTGTGACCCTGAAGTTGCTGTCAGCTGGAGGTTCATTGCTGGCCATGTTCCTCTTAGCTGAGCAGCAAGTTCAATCTTGAAGGGGAACCTGGGGTGGTGTATTGCTGTGTTCGCCACAGCCTGGCTCTGAGAAACTTGGGAAAGTCACGTCCTTGGCCCTGCCAAAGCGGGGTGTACGAGGTGGGTCTCTGTAATATCTGCTGCTTCTCGCCAGCCATTCGGGAATTCTCTGTTTTTCTCAGCCACAGCTTTCCTTCTTTTCCCTGATGGGTGTTTATTTAACTTACTTTAAAGTCACTGGAGAAGCTTGACTTACAGCTTTGAAGTATAGAGTGACGGCAAGCCCCTCAGCGTGTAGCTGTTCGCACATAAGCCACAGCAAGGCCCAGCCCTGACAGAGCCAGCGGCTGCATTTTGGGCCCTGGAAGGAGGTCCCAATGTAATTGTATTCATAGCTTTCCATTTAATTGAAACCTCTTGGCATGCCACTACCCTGTTTTCTCTCTCTACATTGTTTTTGTGGCTTGCAGATTTACATGCAGTTCTAACTCCCAGGCTTTCTATAAGTAAACTAGAAGCCTGATGCATGAAGATTCGTGCAAGAATGGGTCTTCCTTCGCCCAGCTGCCGGCACTGCCTTCGCTCTGGCCGGAGCTGCCTTTCTGCCTTCCCATGCTGCCCAGAGGCCCGGAGTGGCTGGGGTGGTGCAGAACCAGCTGCTCGGTGCCTGTGTATGCAAATTAACCTGCCATCTTTGTTGGGTTAATTTGCATACTCACTCCTGATTGGCTTGTGAGCATTGCGAAGGTACGGTCAATTAGCATGTTACTCTTTTATTAGGTAGATAGACCCAACACTTCATTAGTGCCTAGTTGGATGCCTTTTCCACTTCTCTACATCTAGAAGATGATGTCTCTGATATTTTCAATGGGCCCTTTTACCCTTGGAGCAATTTAATCAAGTCCAGCTGATGCATCCTTTGAAAAAAGTCCATGAGCAAAGCAAAATTATTTTTCTCTTTCTACTTTACCTGTTTCTCCAATCATCTCAATTAAGTTCTTCTTAGGACCATTCTCTAATGAGAGGAAGACAACTTTAGAAATGTAGAGCAGAATAGGAGAACCCCAAGTAGGTTTTTATGAAAAGAAATTATGTAATTAAACAAAGTGATATACATTGAGTTGCCAAAGAAATATTTAGTTAAATCCAAACATCTATTTGCAACTAGGTACTCTGAGCAACTAATTTAAAACAGCAATCTGTGATCAAGAGGTTTTAAACACTCCTAGGCAATGGCAACTGTTTATTTTGCTAGTGCCTGCTTAGATGTGGTGCTACCAACTTCACTTTAAAAACTCAGTGTATGACATGTCCTTTCCCATTATTCCATTAGGGCAGCGATTTTCAACCAATATGCCAGAAGGATTTTTAAAACATGAAATACCTGACTATTTACCAATAATCAGGGGCACTGACCTCTTTTCCCTTAGATTGTCAAATAAAATAATGAAAACAGCCAACACAATAGCCATTCAGTGTAAATGAATAAAAATTATGCCCATTTTTTGTTAGATCAGAAAAAAATATATTTTTTGGTGTGCCGCAGAACTTTAGCAATTAGCTTATGTTGTCATGAGACGATAAAGGTTAGAAATCACTGCATTAGGGTATCCCCGGTATATAAGCCTAAGTCAATAAGGACCCTATAAGCTATGGATAATAGGAGACCGTGTTCCAGAGGACAGAAGGAAATTCCACCAGCTGCAGTGACCTAGAAGTTGTGTTGAAGCTAAAAGATCCTGACCTACACACACTGCGCAAATAACACCATAGAACATGCCAGGTGGGAAATAAAGCAGAACGAGATCTTGACTCACCTCCACTCTCTGGCCTTAGCTTTGAGAGAGGGGAAGGAAGAAGGAGAGAGAGAAACATGGATATGAGAGAGAATCATTGATCAGCTGCCTCCTGCACGCGCCACACCAGGGATTGAGCCCACAACCCGGGCATGTGCCCTGACCCTGACCGGGAATCGAACCCAGGACCTTTCAGTCTGCAGGCCAATGCTCTATCCACTGAACCAAACCAGCTAGGGCTTGATGTTTTTGAAAGCCTATTTCTATAACAAATGTCTATGATTGAATATTAATAATTGTAGTAATATATTGACTGGTACTCTATGTTTTAAGTATTAAATAAAAATATTGTTTTAAGGTAGAACTGTAGTCTTTTGTTTTGTTAATAAACAGAAAAAGGGAGATTTAAAGGGACAGAGCTAGAAATCTAATCCAATATATATGACTCCAATACCCAGGCTTCCATTCTTCCAGCATAGTACTTTACCACATTAACATGTGCAAGTCCCTTTCAGAGGCATTGCGGTCTTTGCTTAGCTGTCAGCATCCTATAAATTTTAGCTGATTTTCTTTTAAAAACAATACTTATTTTTGCCCAGCCAGCGCGGCTCAGTGGTTGAGCTTCGACCTATGAACCAGGAGGTCATGGTTCAATTCCTGGTCAGGGCACATGCCTGGGTTGCCGGCTCGATCCCCAGTAGGGGGTGTGCAGGAGGCAGCTGATCAATGATTCTTTCTCATCATTGATGTTTCTATCTCTCTCCCTCTCCCTTCCTCTCTGAAATCAATAAAAAAATATTTTAAAAAATGCTTATTTTAAAGAATGGAAACACAATCAAATTTAATCACTATCCTAGGAAAACTAATAATTTTTGCTGGGTCAATAGTAAAAATACTTATTATACTGACAGTAATAGGGAATGTTTGTAAGCATTTCATTTATTTTTTTAAGAAAATATATTTTATTGATTTTTTACAGAGAGGAAGGGAGAGGGATAGAGAGTTAGAAATATCGATCAGCTGCCTCCTGCACACCTCCTACTGGGGATGTGCCTGCAACCAAGGTACATGCCCTTGACTGGAATTGAACATGGGACCTTTCAGTCCGCAGGCCAATGCTCTATCCACTGAGCCAAACTGGTTAGGGCAGCATTTCATTTCTTAAAAAAACTGTTTTCACATATCCATATTTGAAACAAATTATGAAATTGAAGTTTATAAAACAGCATGTATTTCTGATCCTACTTTTGTTATAAAATATGCATGTTTTCACAAATATATGCAAGTACCGTATTTTTTGGCGTATAAGACGACTTTTTAACCCAGGAAAATCTTCTATACGCCCAGTCGTCTTATACGCCGGAAAATACGGTATATGGATAGTCAAATGATAAGTATATATTCCCAAATGTACACTGGTGAGTTTATAGGTAAGTTGAAATATTTTGAAATAGCTCTTTATTAAAAAATACAGAATTTATGTATTATTTTTATAATCATTGCACTTAGTATTTTTTTTTAAATATTTTTGAAGCAACCTAAAGAGAATTAAAGGCAAAAACAGACTTAAATGTTTTAAATGGATAATATATTTAACTAGTAGCCCATTTTCAGGAAGAATCCTGCAAGCGGCCGCTGCAGCCGCGTGCCCTGCCGCTGCCGCCGCCTTTGCGGCCGCTGCGCCTACATCTGCTCGCCGCTACCACCCGCCCTGCTCCGCCCCGCTCCGCCCCGCTCCGCCCCGCTCCGCCCCGCTCTGCCCCGCTCCGCCCCGCCCCGCCCCACCCTGCTCCGCCCGCTCCGCCTCGCCTGGGCTTTCCCTCTGGCAGCCACCTTGCTTTCCGCTTTTCCTCCCTCTTCCTTCTAAGTTGTCTTCAGTCTTCACTCCTCCCTCCCTCAGTGTATGCAAATTAACCGCCATCTTTGTTGGGTAATTTGCATATTCGCCCTGATTGGCTGTTTGGTGTGGCTTTGGCTGGTGGGCGTGGCTTGGGCATAGCGAAGGTGCGGTCAATTTGCATATTACCATTTTATTAGGTAGCTTATGTAAAGAACCTATAAAAAAAGAACCTATATAATTTTATCAGAAACACATAGGAAACCTATAGTGGAATGGTAAAAAAAATTATGACATTTGATCCTCACAATAATCTAAAGTAGACAGATCAGACTTTTAATTTTTTATTTTACAGATGGAGAAACTACAATTGGGAGAAGTTTGAGTGATTTTTCCCCAAACTCAAACCATTAATAACTTATAAAGCCAGAACTAAAATTAACATTTTCTGAATATGAACAGGCGGCTTTAGACTCCCGTTTTTAAGGACAATCATAGCCAAATAAAGCAGCTGCAATCCTTTGTAACCAGCAAAATGAGGAGAAAATGCCCTGGAGAAAAATGAAGTCAGAACTTGGAAAATCAAGAAGAGATGGGAAACTTCCCCCACCCCCAGGTTGCTGTCTGCCGATGGGTGTGCACGTTTGCAGTGGAACCGGAGGTGTGAGGACACCCTGAACATCCAGGGGTGTGGTGCCGATGGAAAGAACCGCTCCCGCTGGCCTGCGGCCTCCCACGCTGGAGGGCCGGTCTTGGCCGGAGGTGCTCCCAATCACCCCGAGAGGCACAGCCACAACGGGCTAGCGTGGCTTCAGAGCCAGGCTTTGTCCTGACTCACAGAAACACGGCCCGAATGTGCAGGCGCGGAGCCAAGCCTCCGTTCCCCACGCACACATTTCTGTTGGAATTGTGACTTACTTCAAGTCCCATTGCTTGAAATGGCTTACTCTGCTTTACGCACTTCCATTCCTCTCTTGTGTTTAGGTAGCAGCTCCCCCGAGGAATCAGCTCCCAAGAAGCACTCCTGCTCTGGAGGGAGGGGCGCTCCGCTAGATCAGGTAGGAGTTCCTGGGGCTTCCTCGAGTTCGGATATATTGTGTCGGACAAGCAGTTGGACTTGGCTCCCAGTCTTCACCAATCACAAAATACTAGTAGATCCAAATACACCAGGTGATCCAGGTGCAGATTGGCTGGTGAGGGTCCAGGGGGTGAACCCGGGAAGTCCTCGGCCAGCGTGGGTAGTGAGTATAAGGAGATGATGCTTTTTCAGGAAAGTTTTGGATTTGGGCTGAGAAGGAGAGCAAATTGACAAACTATGACATTTTGGTGGAGATTGTAAGGTGGTTGCAGTCACAGTTGGTCACAGGAGAGATAGAAGGAAGTGAAACAACAGAGTAATTTTCAAATAAAGAATATAGTATCTAGTGCCTTATTAAAGGTGACAGAAAAATATGCATCCATTGTGTTTGTTTGGGGGCTGTTCAGCATCCATTTCAGTTTCTTTGGGTAACAGCACCTGAATTTTCATTTGGAAATGGTATTTCTCCGCCCAAATACAGACTAATGGCCAAAGAAGGCCAGTTGGAAATTCTCTGCCTGAAATTTGAATTATGAGCAAAATGATGAAAGGCTGTTAATTATCGGAGTTGACTCATTACAGCATCAGTCCCTGGGGCAACACTATATTTCCTCCTATTTAAACTCTCTGGAGTTCTTAAGTTTCATGCCTGGATTCCAAGCTTTGCTTCGATACTGTGAGGTGTTTTTTTTTTTTTTTATCCTTCCAATAAATTCCCTGTTTGCTTAAGTTAGTCAGTATAAGATGATCACAACCAAAGGACCGTAACTAATACACTAATACTTCAGATTAAGCAAAATAATTAAAGTTGAGCTTGTGACATTCATAGTAATAGTATACTGAAACTATATAGGCAATTCTATTTTTGAGAGGAGAATGAAGCTGTAACTCATAAAAATTAAGATGATCAGGAGTGGAGGAGGTCATTGGAGACAGCAAAGTAATATACTAGTATTTACTTCATAATTTATTTAGAGGTGGGCCTGGGAATGTAAGTTGATTTCTTTTTCCCTCCAGCATTTTATTGTGAAAATATTTTCAAACATAGCTAAATTTAACGAATTTTACAGTAGACACTTCTATTTTGTTATTATCATTTCACTATATGTGCTTTGCCACATATCTATTCATCCCTCTACTCATCTATTAATCCATCTTATTTTTTATGATAATTTCAAAGTAAATTGCAGACCTCAGTATACTGACATTAGTGTACTATATCATATATACATCATATATATACACATTATGTGTGTATATATATGTGTATATATATGATATATATATGATATAGTACACTAATGTCAGTACACACATATATATACACACATAATGATATACATATACATATACATATCATTAACAAGAGTTGAATATGAATTTAAAGTTTTTTGATGTAAAAATACATGCGGTAAAATACACTAGTCTCGAGTGATAATTACCTGAGTTTTAACAAATGCACACATTTGTATGGTCCAAACCCCTATTGAGATATAGAACATTACTTTCACCCCAGAATGTTCCCCTGTGTTTCTTCCTAGGCAATCCATGCCCCTATTCCCCTTCCCTCCCCTAAAATCAACCACTTTGGTTTTTTTTATCATGGAGCTGATTTCCTGTCATGGAGAAACAGGTGAGCCAACACTATAGCAGCCTGGGTTGTAGAGGTGCTGAAACATTACTGAAAAGAATGCCTCTATGGAGAAATTGTATTTAGCACAACTACTCTTGGGTAGAGTGCTGTAGGTGGTTGAAGAGTGCTTTGCCTAGACAAGCACTTGGGGTGGGAGAAATTGGCTTCTGGGAAGCATGCTCTAGTCATAGTCAATGGGTCTCCGGTTCTAGAAGAATGCAGGAGGGCGGAGGACTGGCATTCAGTTGGTCTCTCCTTTAAGTAAAGGTTGCACACATCCTATATAATAAAGGGGTAATATGCAAATAGACCAAACGGCAGAACAACCGAATAACCAATCAAAGCATAATATGCTAATGATATGTTAAGGCTGCTCAACCATTAGCTATGACGTGCACTGACCACCAGGGGGAAGATGCTCTGACTGGTAGGTTAGCTTGCTGCTGGGGTCTGGCCGATCAGGACTGAACGAGATGGGCCGGATATGCCCTGGAGCCCTCCCACAGTCCCTCCCAGGCCCGATTGTGCACCGGTGGGGTCCCTCAGCCTGGCCTGTGCCCTCTTGCAATCGGGGGATGTTGAAGAGCCAGTTTCAGTCTGATCCTGCAGGCCACTCCTCTTGGGAGGGCGCCAGACACAGGGCTCATGGCTGGTGAGCGCTGCTGTGGCTCTGTGAGTCTCTCCCAATCAATCGGGACTGATTGGGCGTGAGCCTGTGGCAGGCACAGTGGGGCCGGGATGAGCGGGAGCGGCAGGTGGCATTGGACTGAGGGACCCCACCTGTGCATGAATTTGTGCACCGTGCCTCTAGTACCTAAATAATATCTGTTTGAAGATACACCAATGAGTAGCTACTCATAGTGTCAAACTATCTGTAAGAGTCTTCAGCTGTTTCTGGGCCTGAAATGATAGGAAAACATGTGCTGAATAAATGTAGGGCAATCCTGTTTATGTTACCTTAATTACTATCAGGGAGATACATGCTAGATCTTACTCTTGTCTATTTCTGCGGAACTTTTGGCTGAGAAGATTGGAAAGAGGGAGCAGAAGAGAGTGGAGTTTTAAATTCAGATGGTAGGCCCTGGACAACAGAAGGGGATGGCCTGGAATCTGGTGAAGACAGAATACCCTCCCTTGTCTCTAGTCCTTTTCCTCAGAGAAGGTTCCATGATGGTCTGTGGTTGTCACAAACTGGTGAAACTCCAGATTCTGGTGTTTTCTGTCTACTTTTCTGCTACTATTTCTTGCCACGAACAGAAGGGTTATCTTTCTACACTGCATAACTCCGTATGAACGTTGCCCCACAGGCCAGGAAGGCTCCTGAGCTCTTCCAAAGAGTAATCTTTACCTGAAAATAAAAATGTGTGTGCTTCAGTAAGATATCACCTCACATCTGCTACGATGCTTATTACAAAAAAGACAAGAGACAACCAACATTTAGTTCTGGACATAATTTTTAAAAAAAATCCAGGCCCTTTTTTACATAATTCAGGCCCTTTACACTATTTTATTAATTCTAGGAATTTATAGATTTATTCTTTGGTGTTTTGTCAAAATCATAGTGACTATGACTTATGCTACTTTGAGTAACACTGTTACATTTTATCATATATTTTATATTGTTTTTAACTTTATTGCTCAATTTTAAGAAATTTCTAGGTTGTATCTTTTAAATTAAATTAGAATTTAATTAGGAAATTATTTTCTAAGGGTTCCAAAGTATGTTGCTGAGCTCACTCATGATGGGTGTTTAATTATTTTCCCACTCCTGGCCATTTTAGGTCGTCTCCATATTTTACTGGTATAAATAACCGTGTTGCATATATCATGTCCATGTTTTGACACTTGGATACAAGTATGAAAGGAAGCTGCTAGTAAGGGCTGTTACTGTTTGCTGAGGGAGGTGTATGCCCTACCTTCCACACACAGAAGAATAGATAGTGAAGAGTAAACAGAGAGAAACTAGCCCGTGAAGATAGTAAAGTATGCCCACTACCTGTTGGCTCTTCTCCATTCAACCAGGAACTCAAAGCCATGGGAACCTATTTTGCAGGAAATAACTGCTGTCCTTTTGCAACTTCATATTTCACATATTTCAATACTTTAAATGACTACAAATATTATTTGCCCTTTTGTACGCATGCTGCTGCCTATTTTGCTTCTCTCTCTAATTTTATATGTGATTTCAAAACTTTCATACTATGTTAATGGTATAAGTAATATTTATTTCTCCTTATCTTTATTCATATTACCATACATGAGGATGCCACATTACTATGGTGTTTTTAAAAAAACGAAGTTATTGATGTCACATATTTTGAGACAGAGCTTTAGAACAGTAACCAGAGTGCCATGCAGCAGGAAGACACGAAAGCATCTGGAGAAGTAGTTTGTGTCTCACTGATTGCCTCTTAAAAGAATTTATTGGTTTGTAACCCAGAGGTTACTGACCTCTCCAGTTGTCAGAAGGAGCACTTCCCTTTCATTCTCAATGAAAGAGTCTGAGCCCTCATTATGTTTGACCACAGGAAAGTTGGGCTTTTCCCATTTTCTCCTCCCCAAGGTCTCTGGGACTCCCTATAGACTACTAGAGTGTCTCCCAGATCATTCCTAGATTTCCCCGCATAGTCGGGCCAATGACCTTCCTCTGACCTGCATCTCTGATCTGTGGGTAATAAAGTATTGTTATTATTTAACTGGCTTCCTCAGTTACTTCAGCTCTCCCTATACAGCTTCAACCTCAATATGGACGTAGGCCCACTGATTCACCAAACTCTACTAACCGTACTAGATAATGAAGAGAGATTTGACATAGAAAAGAAAATACTGGATATTAGATATGAATATTTCCACGATTTGTAAACTAAACCCTAGTTTCAATCCCAGGATCCTCCAGGACATCTATGCTGTTACGAACACCTTATTACCAAGTTACATATCCCCGCAAATGGGGTGCCCTTGACCTTGTGCTCTGCGAAGCAGGCTAGGCCAGTCATTTCCTCCACAACCCAGCAAAGGGAAAAACCCTCTTCTCCTGCACTCCACCACTCAGTTTTAGCCCGACATCCCAATTACACAACAAACAAACAAACAAACAAAAATTTGTAGGTAAACACCATTGTCTACAATGAAGCCTTCATAAATTTTAAAGAGCAGATAGTAAAACACATAGATTGTTTTAAAAATATATATTAAGCGAAATACCTACCTACAAGGAAATTTTTAAAAATACTTTATGAAATAAGTATTGATTCAAAGTGGAAATGTAGCTACTAAAGTGAATATGAGAGTAATATAACATATGATAAAATATAACGGTGTTACTCAAAGTATCATCATTGTAATTTAGAAAAAAAAACTCCAAAAAATACATCTAAAAATTACTAGTATGAATAAAATAGCCAAGTACTAGTAAAAGGCCTAAGTTAAAGAAATATATGTCCAGATTTAAATGTTTTTAACTATTTTCCATAATAGGTAATTGAAAGATATAATGTGGAAATGAAAGTTTTACAAAAAGGAAATACTTAACGGTAACATAAGAAATGTGGTAATCTAATGAATAAAGTTATCAACATAACAAGTTATTAATCCTATTATTGATATAAGCCTTCTTACATTACACAATTGTCTTTGCATGTCTATGTTCCAGCTATGACATTTAGCACTGCGAATGCATCAGTAAACAAGGCAGATGTAGTTTCTGCCTTCATGGAGATAACCACCTATTACAGGAGCCATACATTAAAAATTTGCATATGTAAATAATTACATGGCTAATTAAAACTCTGATAAGACAGTAGATAAGGCAGGATCTATCTATACATGTGAAATGAAGAGGGAGACAGTGCACATTTGAGGAATTCAAATGTAACTACTACATTGAATGGTGCCTGAGTGTAGAGAAGGAATGGGAGAGTGGACTAGAGTTGCTGAGAGAGGGAGGCCCTTGTCATGTGGGACCTTGTTGACCATATTAAAGATTTTGGCCATTATTCTGAGAGCAATAGGAAGCCTTTGAAAGGTTTTATGTGGGTTTAAAAAATATAATGACAGGAAACAACTTATAAATTCAACAAAAGGGGGAAGGCTTTAAAAATTACATTATAACCAGAGATAAATGCTTTTATGTTGAAAAAATGTTTATTCAGAATTTTTGGTGACATGGGGAAAGGGATAACTAAAGTAAAATTTAATATTAAGTGTGGTATCAACCATGTGAATATATGTACATGAATAGAAAACTAACAATGGTAATCTATGATTGAGGGGTTCGGTGAATCCTATTTCTTTAATATTTTTGTTTTTCCAGATTTCAATAGCAAATGTGCATTCATTTTATAAATCTAGGAAAATATTGTAATAGTTGAAATTTCTGATCTTGTCTGAATTGGTAGCTTGTCAGATAATTTATTTATGGGCCCAATAAAAGTAAACTTTAGGGTAAGACATTATTCATTTACTTTTTTTTTACTTAACTTTATTTGAATATGGAGGAGCCTAACACATATGTGTATGTGATCCCCATATCTGGTAACTTGGTAACTTGTACCTTAAGAGTGAACATTGTGTGTGCAGGAAAGAGTTAGCATTGCAGGCCTGAGACTGCTATCCTTGGACATGCCTACTTGCAAGGTAGCCCTATGACTGGTGTCTGGGAACTTGGGTTTTTAGAAGGTTCCCACCAATTGTAGAACTGTTAAGAGTAGCTCACTGTACCTAGAGAGTTTGTACAAATAATGTGGCTTTTGCTGAGCACATGCTTTCCTTCTGGTCTGGAATTTTGGAACATGCTAGACAGAGAGGGTGCCCATGTGACCAGCCCCAATAAAAACCCTGGATGTTGAGTCTCTAATGAGCTTCCCAGGTAGACAGCATTTCACACATGTGGACACAACTTGTTGCTGGGGAATTAAGTATGTTCCATGTGACGCCACTTGGAAGCTTGTGCGTGATTTCTTTTGGTCGTCCCTTTGGTATTTTTGCTGCAATAAATCATAGCTATGAGTATGGTTTTATGCTGAGTCCTGTGAGTCCTCCAAGCAAATCATCAAACCTGGGGGTGGTCTTGGGGACGTGCCACACAGTGAGCCACCTAAAGCTACACCTTGTTGAAACTCTTATCCAAGAATTGTGTTTTTAACTGACTGTTAAAACTCATTTAAATATAGGAGTTTAAGTGAGGAAATATATTGACTCCATAATTTCAGTAAAGTTCGGCAGTTTATTTATATTTGCTTATGGCAACATAGAAATAGTTAAACTCGCTCCTTTACTGTAAGCATATTACTGTCTTGGTTCAGGCATTGATGATTCACAGTGACAGCACAGCTGTATTTGAAAACAAAAATTTATACTTTACCATATTTTCCTATTTTGTTCAAAGTTATTAGAATTCAACACAGTATGTAATTTTAGTTTTAAACTTCATGTGTTATGTTTGTTGTCAACAAGAAATTCTAGAAAATATAAAAAGCAAGCAAGATATGAAAGTATTCATTACCCCACCGTGCAGTGACAAACATTACTAACATTTTTGCATACATGATAGCAATCTATCCTTGCCTCTTCCAAGTCCTTGTTTTTTTATGAGCATACACAGTATATTTTAAACACAATTGGAGTATGTATGTGTGTGTGTCTACTTTGTTTCACATAATGTTAACTTATGAATATTTTCATGTCAGAAAATACCATTCTAGAGCAATTTCATTTACCAAATGGTATTCTATCTTATGGATGTTCTACATATCAACTAGCCTCATTTAATCCTATATAATAAAAGGGTAGTATGCAAATTGTTTCCTTGACCGGAAAGTCGTCTGGGAGTTCAACCAGGGGGTGGGACCAGCTGGGGGGAAGGGAGGAAGGCCCCGGCAGGCAGCTGGCAGAAGCTAGGGACCCTACCAGTGCACTGGGCCTCTAGTAATACATATAGACAGTCCCTCAAATTTTAGTATTTAAACAGTACTGCTACTAGTATTAACATCCTTGATCCAGACTTTTGAAGGATTACATCTATACTAATAAAAGGGTAATATGCTAATTAGACTGGGAGACCTTCTGGATGTCCTTCGGACAAAGCCATGGTGGCAGGGCCGAGGCAGAGGTGGTTAGGGGCAATCAGGTCAGGAGGGGAGGGCAGTTGGGGATGATCAGGCCGGCAGGAGGGGCAGTTGGGGGCAAGCAGGCTGGTGGGGGGGCAGTTGGGGCAATCAGGCTGGTGAGGGAGCAGTTGGGGGCGAGCAGGCCAGCAGGCAGAGTGGTTAGGGGCGATCAAGCAGGCAGGCAGGTGAGTGGTTTAGGAGCCAGCGGTCCCGGATTGTGAGAGGGTGCAGGCTGGGCTGAGGGACAACCCCCTCCCCCCCATGCATGAATTTCGTGCACCGGGCCACTAGTTTCAAAATAACTATGAAAATATATAAAAAATAACAAGGTATTAAAAATATAAAATATATAAAAATAAAAAGATTAAATTCCAAAGATAATATAATTGCATATTTACATAATTTTAGAGGAAGACTTTTTAAGCATGGTTTCAAATAATGGCAGAAACTACAATAAAAAGATACTTAGCTTTATGTACGTAAGAAATGGAAATATTTGCTATAAAAGAAAAACATCATAAAAAGATTAAAAAGCAATAAACTGAGAATAGAGAAAGAAAGAAACTGAGAAAATTATTTGTCACCTATATAACAGGTAAAAATAACAGCCATAACTCACATGTGTATTAGAGAAAAAACAAATACAACAATTGATAAATGGAATCAGTAGGGAATTGTAATGGCCAAGAAAAATATGAAAAAGTTTTCAATTTAATTATTAAAGACATAATGCAAATTAAAATAAACAAAGATTAACTAAACTTATCGTGGTGGTCATTTCACAGTATATACAAATCCTTTCTAATAAAATAGTAATATGCAAATTAACCATCACTCCGCTACATAAGCCATGCCCACCAGCCAAGCCACGCCCACCAGCCAATCAGGGCGAGTATGCAAATTAAATCCAATCCAAGATGGCTACAGCCACAGAGAGCAAGGTTTCCCAGGTAACAGAGCAAGCCAAGCTTTCCATAGCCGTTGCAGGCCTAAGCCTCCACTCAAGCTACAAAGTTTCAATTATAGAAGGTAAACAAATTCAAACAAATGGCGGCAGAACGGAGCTTGAGAGAGCAGGCCAGGGTTGCCGGCGGCAACAGGGGAAGCAAAGCTTTCCGCACACCCTGGCCGGGCTCACCCGCTTAAGGCTACAAAGTTTCAATTGTAGAAGGTGAATTAACTGCCACAGAGATGGCTGCCACCCTGGAGGGAGCAGCAGGCTTGGCTCCACTCCAGGCTACAAAGTTTCAATTGTAGAAGGAAAATAAATTCCAGATACCAGGGCCTCCCCTTGGGTTGCCAGGGGGCGTGGCCGGCCTGCAAACCACCACAGGCCCCTCGCTCAGGCCACTCCACGCCCCAAGGGAACCCCACCTGATCCGGGACACCCTTCAGGGCAAACCAGCTGGCCCCCACCCGTGCACCAGGCCTCTATCCTATCTAATAAAAGAGTAATATACAGATTGGTCATCACTGCAACACACAATATAGCTGCCCACATGTGGTCAAGGATCCTGCCCCCATGTGGACACAAGATGGCCACTACAAGATGGCCAGCAGGAGAGGGCAGTTGGGAGGCACCCGGCCTGCAAGGGAGGGCAGTTGAGAGGGACCAGGCTTGCAAGGGAGGGCAGTTGGAGGTGATCAACCCTGCAGGAGAGGGCAGTTAGGGGTGACCAGGCTGGCAGAGGAGGGTAGTTGGGGGCAAACAGGCTGGCAGGGGAGCAGTTAAGCATCAACCAGGCTGGCAGCGGAGTGGTTAGGGGGTGATCAGGCTGGCAGGCAGAAGCGGATAGGGGCAATCAGGAAGGCAGGCAGGCAAGCAGTTGGGAGCCAGCAGTCCTGGATTGTGAGAGGGATGTCCGACTGCCCGTTTAGGCCCGATCCCGGTGGGATCGGGCCTAAACGGGCAGTCGGACATCCCTCCAGGAGTCCCAGATTGGAGAGGGTACAGGCTGGGCTGAGGGACAACCCCCCGCCATGCACGAATTTCGTGCACCGGGCTTCTAGTATCATATAATTTTGTTGTATACATAAAAGTAATATATTATATGTCAATTATTTCTCAACTAAAAATAACACAAACATGTTTATTCTATCTTATCAAATTAAGTACAATGAAGAATTATAAGACCCAATGTGAACATGGGTCCAAAGAAAAACTTACCTGTAGCGGGAGTATAGACTAGCATAATTTTTGGCATATACTAGACTCCCCAAATATTTGTTATTTCAATAAAAAATGCATGAAAGTAAGCTTCTAGGACTGATTATTAAGACATTGTTTGTCAGTAAATAGGAAACATTGTTCATAAGGAGGTAATTTTCAGTTTGGTCAGATTAGCCCTGTTCTCTTCTCTGACAAGAAACCAGGCTGGTAGGTGAAGAGACTGCATCTTCTCACCTTTGGCAAGGTGTATGACATTACCTATCCAATATGCTTATAACCGATAGAGAGAAATACAGCCTATGTAAGTCTAAAAGAGAGTTCTGTGGATGTTAGTTTTAACTGCCAGTTGTTGAACCTTATTCTCGACCCATTGGATCAGAATCCCTAGAGGCAAGTCCAGGGAAGCTTCAAGCTACCCAGGTGACTTTTAACCGCACAAAGGTCTGAGCACCTTTGGGCTAGATTTCAGAAACATGAGGGGAACCAATTTATGCATAAGGAGATGTTCATATTATTTGTATTCTGTGTCCCCCAAGACATCCTGATCATAATTTTTATCAGTGATTTGTATCATGATCTAAGGATTTTTCCTTACAAATTTTCAGAAATCACAGTAAATGAATACCTTGAATAGTTATAGCAAATACAAAGGGTGGGACAACTAGATTGAGATGAGATTCAGTGGAAACGAAGGTTAGGTCAGATACTTTATTCTAAATGGGAACTGCACAAGGCACAAGATGAGAGACAGTTTGGCTTAGCAGCACTGATTATTAACGGGCCATAAGGGCTTTAGTCAGTAGCTTTGACTCAATATGAGTCAGCATTGTGAATTAGCTGCCCCCAAGGGATAAATGAATGCAAAGAAACCAGAATAAATAGGACAAAAAGACCTTTATTTTGTGCCAATTAGTCCACATCCGATATATTTAGGTTAGGTGCCAAACTCTATAAATTTACCTATACTTAGAGAAGAAAATTAACAAAGCTGTGTATATATAGCCCAGCCTTTGTCTAGCAACCCACTTCGTACCCCATTAAGACTTTGGGGCCCTCCTCTATGCAGCTGCTTCTTCTCTTGAACCATCATTCCAGCTGCTTCAGTAGCTCCAGACGCTCATCCGTGGCTCATGAATTCAGTGAGATGCTGTCCTTTGCTTAGACTTCACCTCACTATCAATCATCTAGAAATTGACCCCAAGTAGAAATCTAGGGAAAGTATGAAATTATTCTCAAGTATGTTCCTTCTTTTGAGGATCATGATCCTGCATTGCTTGAGGTCCAATACCTTGAAGCAGTTGCCGTATGTATTTTGTCCAGTTTTAGAATTGTTTAGGGTGGTTACCCTGTCATGGAACCTGTTTTTTCATGTTAAATACTTTAGAATATGCAAATTATTGAGTCAGACACATCTAGTTAAGAAAAGGCTAGCACATTTAGATGCCCACTGGAGTAATCCAGTAACATTAAAAACAAGGAAGGTGGTCTAGATAGAATCCTGTTGACGCTGAGCTATATGTATTTCCTTTGAAAACATGCAAGCTAAACAAAACATTCCAAGTCCATTTTTTGGGGGCCTATTACAGCTATGAGCCACTGTTAGCAACTTCTCTGGATCCTGGCTTTGTCATCTTAGTCTCTCTAAGCTTCAGTTTCCTCATTTGTAAAATCAGAATGATGACACACCTCATAAGGTTTAAATGAAATAAATCAAACAATACTTAGCAAATATTACGCATTTAATAAGTGAAGCTTGTCTGGTCAAGGGAGTTAAGTCTTCTGGTTGCTGGGACTGATGACTACCTTCCTCCAAGAGACTTCTGAGACCAGATCTCCCATGCTCTATTTCTAATAGACCAAGTGGAAGCGAGGCCCCATCATGCTTGCCCTTCCTCACTCTTGAACTAGCTGCTCAGTATTTCCTCACCTCCCAAGCTCTCTTGCTTTTCTCTCTAGAACTACTGCTCCATAGCCAGTGATGCCTCTCCTCATATTTTCAACCTCGTGCCTGAGTACCCCTCTACTTCCTTGCCTTTAATGAAATCTGGCTATTTCCTGAGAAGACACAAAGCTCTCGTCAGTGGCTGTGGCTGTTTACTTCCACAAGCCCTACATGTATACCTTAGGATCAGAAGGTAGGGCTGGTGTCTTCCTCGCTTCCTAGTCACCTTCATCCACCATCTTGTAGAGACCGTCTCCACTGAGGTTTTTCACATTCAGCTTTTACCCTCTACCCTACTGCTTGCTGTCATACACCAACTTTCCCAGTCTTCCCCCCTGCCATTCATCTAAAACATTGGCACCTGGCTGGTCTCCATCTCAGTTCCTCCCTCTTTTCCCATTACCTGTGGCCTAGCTGATTCATTCTATGCCATTAACTCTGAGCTCCTTCATTTCCTAATCGGTCATGATGTCCTGATGTCCTCTTCCTTTCCACTTCTGCCACTTCTCCTGTTAATTATTAGCACTTCTAATTGATCCACTTACAAAGTCATACTACATGCAGCACTGTCTGCCACCACATTCTCCTTTTCTTACAGTTGCTTGTTTAACACTCCTACCAGAATTGTATTCAACCTCTTCAAAACATGTAATTCCATAGCTCCCCTATCTTCTCTTTTTTTCTTCTTTATTTTCCTCTTGATCTCTTGGTTATTGTCTAAGGCTCATTAATTCAAAAACACTCTTTCCTGTAGCCAAAGTTCTCTTTGACTTCTGTTGTTCATCACCTTGGTCTGGAAGATTTTGATCCTGGATGAATCTACTTCCCTGTTCCTTCCATGTCTGCACCCAGCGCTGCAGGAGGAAGTCCCGCAATGGGTCACAGTGGCCCAGCTATAAAATTATAATCTCCTCACCCATTTTCCACAGTGGCTACATCAAACCTCCTACTTGCTTACCTCCCACTCTGAAGTTTTGTACAACTAGCGTGATGAAATGTGGGCCCCGCACTATGGGAGGTATAGAACAATGCTTCTGGTCTAAGGCAAGGGGCACATACCTAGCTTCTGTTAATAAACTTGGGCAAATGTGTAGAGTTCTCCAGTCCCAGGTCATACATGAGCAACGTGTTCCCAGTGCTTAGTTTTACAGAGTGAACCCAGTTCTGACTCAGCACAGCATTTGAGTCTTAGGGTTTCAATGTCCTCCACCATAAGGCACTCAGATCCCAGCCCGAAGGGCCTGTATCTCATCTGGGTCCCCTCTTTGCTTCCTGACTTCAGCTCCCACCAAACACTATGGGTTCCTTCTCTGCTTCTCATTCCTAAGACCTGTCTCTTTCTCTCTGGCTCTGTCTTTTAACATTTTATTTACAACTGAATGTAGCATTCATAGTCATGAGGAACTGGAGAGGATGATTTGTAGTGGGTGCATTTTTCCATCTTGACCTAGAAATCTAAACCTCTCTCTCTCATAGCAGATGTACTTTATTTGTAACAGATGTAATTTTATATTTGTGTGGTTATTTGATTTGATTAGTGTCTATATCCTCCATTAGACTGCAAGCTTTGTTAGGGCAGAGACCATGTCTATTTTTGCTTACTGTGTTTTCTCAGCACAGGGCACAGTTCTCACATTTTATAGGCACTCAGTAGTTAATTAAGTGAGTAGTTTATATGATTACTATATATGTAACAACGTCTTTTAGCATCCTAGGCCACTGCAGTTCTTTGAACATTCCTCTTATCTCACCCATTTAAAACTTGCCCTCCCTTAAGACTCATGCCGCTTAGATCAGGCCATTCTCATCTACTTGTCAGCTTCAGAATTAGTCCCTTACAATTGTAAAAATAACCTGTCATCATCTGAAAGCACCCTGGAATCATTTAGGATGCTTTGGGTTACAATGCACAGAAAACCCCAGTTTAATTAGCCTTAAGAGATAAGGGAGCTTATAATCCACATAATAAAAGTTAAAACATGGGGTAGCTTCAGGAATATCCCTCAGGGCTGATTTAGTTTTCCTGTAATTCCCTGGGACTCTGTCCTCTTCTCCGTATTGGCTTATCCTTAAGCTGGTAGCAAGATACCAAGACATAGCAGCCAAAGGAAGAAGAGGGACTGTCCCCCCCCCCCCCCCCCCCCCGTGTTTCTAACGAAAACAATTCCCAGAAGCTCCCAGCAGACTTTCCTTCATAACCTCAAGGCTAGACTACAGACCTAGTCCCAAACCTATTCTTAGTAGAGAGACTGAGATTACTCTGTGTTTAGCTTAGTCTAACCATTTAGGATGGATTGGAAGTGGAGAAAGTAAACCATTTTGACTTCCATAACTCTACATTTAAAATCAAATTTGGCCTCGCCTATGTGGCTCAATAGTTGAACATTGACCTATGAACCAGTAGGTCACAGTTCGATTTCTGGTCAGGGCACATGCCTGGGTTGCTGGCTCAATCCCCAGTAGGGAGTGTGCAGGAGGCAGCCAATCAGTGATTCTCTCTCATTATTGATGTTTCTATCTCTCTCTCCCTCTCCCTTCCTCTCTGAAATCAATTAAAATATATTTTTTAGACATCCTCAGATTCCCAAGTCTCATGGCAGCACTATCTTCCCTTCCTACTCTAACATTCATTTCCACAGGACTCTTCAGCACATTCTGTTCCTTCGCCACAACTATGCTTTAACCACCACAACCAGATCATTCCTCTGTTCGTCCTAGATTGCTATAGCAATTAGCTTTCTTCATTCCTTTTCTCAAGTTGCCAAGCCATGCTGGAAGAAATGGCATAGTTCTACAAGTTTGTATTATTGTAATTTCATGGACATTAACCTGAACATGGTTCTTACTGTCAAGCAGCAGGTCCTCGCTTCTTTCTAGTCAATTCCTTGTACAGATAGTGGGCTGTATCCTGATTCACTAAGCTGTGAGACCTTAGGCAAGTGATTTAACCTCTCTGAATCTCAGTTACTTACTCTCTAAATTTAGAACCTACATCAAAAGATTGTTTTAGGATTAAATAGGTGATGTATGTACGTAAAGCAATTTTTATACTGCCGGGCACATAATACTCAATTATGTAATGCTAACCTTGTCTTAATGGCACATCCTAAACTGTGCTCCTCTTCTTATGTCCTCTACCTTGAATCTTCTTTCCTCCCCCATTGCTGCCTACTCTTTTAAAATATATATATATATATATTTATTGATTTCAGAGAGGAAGGGAGAGGGGAGAGAGAGATAGAAACATCAATGATGAGAATCATCAATCGGATGCTTCCTGCACGCCCCCCTACTGGGAACCGAGCCTGCAACCTAGGCAGGGAATTGAACCCGGGACCCCTCAGTCCACAGGCTGAGGCTCTATCCACTGAGCCAAATCAGCGAGGGCTGCTGTCTACTCTTAACAATTATTTTGATTTTTAGAGGCCAACATTTGTGGACCCCCTGATTCCCTTTCACCTCCAAATAGACCAGGGACTGTATTTATTTATTTTTTTAAAAAAAATATATATATTTTATTGATTTTTTGCAGAGAGGAAGGGAGAGGGAGAGAGAGAGTTAGAAACATTGATCAGCTGCCTCCTGCACACTTCCTACTGGGGATGTGCCTGCAACCAAGGTACATGCCCTTGACCGGAATCGAACATGGGACCTTTCAGTCCGCAGGCCAACATTCTATCCACTGAGCCAAACCAGTTAGGGCTGTATTTATTTTTTACACCCTGAATGACTAGCACAAGCATGGCACATGAACATATCCAGTGATTGTTCCATTGGATTTACAGTGTTCTTATTTTGATGTTGATTTCATGAGATTGGGGAAAGATAAGAAGGTTGGAATAACAATGCAGTGGTTCAAAATTAAGCTAAATATTTGCTCCTGATAGTTGCTGCAAAAAAAAAAAAATCTTCTGGTATTCCAAATCTGCCCACGAGACTTGGGAATCTGAAGATGTCTAAACTAAATGATTCATTTAGCTCTGATAATTATCAACATAAGCAAAAAACAGATGAATAAGCTGGCTTTATTTGTAAATAACATTTATGATCCAAATAGTTTCCCCTTCATGACAGAGACTTTCCTGCTCAGCATTGCAACATCTCTCAAATATAAACAATAAAACCAAATGACTACAGACAATGATCAATGTGTTTTATGATAGCAATACGGAGGGAGAACAAACATTCCCTTACGGACTAAACCCAACCAAGCAGGCAAAGTCATTTTAACCTTTCTTGGGGCAGGATTGGGGTATAATAAATATGGTTTTCTTTAACATATACCTAAGCTGAATTTCTGTGGTCACTTCTGACATTAAATTAAATTTCTTTTTATGAAATAAGCTTGGATTTAGGAGAGAACATTAGAATGATGTTATTTTCTTGAGGATATTTATTCTGATAGATGTGTTTTAAGCTAAAATATTGGTGTAGAAATTGAGATTGGGAATATTAGTAAAGGAAGCTCGTGGATTCAAGCTCTGTTGAAAAGTCATTTTCTCAACGACCTTTATTTTTTTTCTTCTCAAGAATATCCATTTTTATTTGGGTTCCGGCAGCAATGAGTATATAGACTTTCATAAGCTACTGGTCTTCATGGGATTTTTAGGGAGGGAAGAAGCCTCTGGCAATTTCTGAAATGTGTGTATATTGGGAAAAGTGAAATGAAACTGGTTATAAGCCAGAAAGCCTACGTTTTAAAAAAATCTTCAAGAGATTATCTACCTTCCACAGGAAATTTCCAGTACACATTGCAGTGGCCCATTTTTAGCCATTGATCTTTAAAGAAATACATACAAATTCCTGGCACAGATGTGCCTCACCCGGACAGCACTCCTCTCTGTAGTCTGCCCTACCCATGGTCCTGCCTTCTGTGCAATATTTCTTCCGACTGAGAAATGGTGAAAGAAGGATGCCCAAGTGTATGTGTCTAAGAAATTCACTAGTATTACTATGTACCTCATCCCTAGAAGTGGTGGAGGACCCGTTAAAGGGAGTTGGAGACAAAATTCTATAAATTAGGATATTATCCTGCAGGAAGAGCATATGCTTTAAGTCAGCCTTAATATGTTATCACATAATTCTTGAGGCTTTTAAAACATCTGGTCACCCTTTCCCTCATATCTATAAGACTTAGCTCACTGTAGGCCACCCCTGATGCTCTTTGGGCATTCTTCAGAACTCTGATTTTGTAGATAAATGATAAAAATCATTTATCTAAAGTACCTCAAGTACTGTATATTGGTCACAATCAGTAGCAAAACTACTAAAAGGTTTTAGTAGTTTGACCAAAATAATGCTAACATTTCTCAATGCTATTATGCTATTGTTAGTGTCTATTTGTTTTTATGTTTCATGGAAATGTATATAAATCCATGAATATTATTTATTCATTTAAAAAAACCTTTTTATTAATTCGAATTGTCTTCTTAGACCCAATTCATGCTTTTTTTTTTTTGCCTTAATTCAAATTTGTCTCACTTTAATATTGTGGTCATTGCTTTATTGTGACCAAGCAAATATTAGCGTGATATATTTGACCATATCTTCATTGTAGCCATTTTTGTATTATTTTTACTTTGAATTTATTTCATATAGCTGGAATATAACTGGACTTTGTTTTCTGACATATCTGAGAGACTTTATTTCCTAAGGAAAGTGATTCAATTTACATTTATTATAGTTGATTTATTTTTCTTATTTCTGGCATATCCAATACTTTTCTATTTGTCTTCTCATTTTCTATTTTCTTGTCTTTTACTCTATGGACTATGTTTTCTTTTTATTTACTTCTGCAGTGCTTTGGGATTTTATTAGTGATTGCTTTGACATTTTTCAAAAGCACCCTTTACCTCTATTTCTCTGGCTATCAGAGAGTTGAAAATAAAGAAGTGATCCCCCACTCCATGAACACATTATTTTATTTTACTTTTTCTCCCTCATGTTAGCTGCTTATAAAAATAATGGAGGCATTAATCTGAATTTTTCTAAACTGCACACAATATCGATTATATATTTGTAAGTGTGAATTTCCTGCCTTCACTCCTACACGGTTAGCTATAATCATTTGTATGTAATCAATGGTTGTCTTCTGGCATTCTGGTTGTCAGTGGGCATATATGAAGTTATCAGATAAGAAAAAGAATGACTTAAAAAAATCTAAAAACATGGTACTTAAATTCTATATATGAGGAGAAAGGGGAAGAACAATAGAGTAGAATAGAAAAATAAATATGTTTCTGCAGAATGCACCAGAAAAAGGGTGATAATTAAAAAAGAGAAAATGATTCTGTGGAAGACAGAATCTAAGATTTCTCACAGCAAAACTGGTCATCTGACATACAAGACTCAGAACAAGTAGGAACAATTTAATTGCAAGATAGCAAAATGTTCCTGAGCAAAATTAATTTTAAAAAATCTACAATCAAACATATCTAGGAAAGATTTTTTTTTAAATGATAAGGATGAAGACAAAAATCCTGCATGTGTCTAGGCAGATGAAAGAAGTCATCTAAACTGGAAGGCATTTATCTTTTTCTCGGTGCCTTCACAGTCTTCTTAGCAAGAAGTGGACAAGCTAAATGGAGAACTGCTAAGTCAGATGTCATTATAATCCAGAAGTGTTTTACCAAATTTTAAAAAATTTGGGCAAGGTTTAATTATTTTGAAACTATTAACTGTCCAAGATACAGCCATTACACACACACACTCTCTCTCTCTCTGATAAAAGAGAAACATGCAAATTGACCGTACCTCCACAACACCCATGAGCCATGCCCACCAGCCAATCAGGAGCAAGTATGCAAATTAACCCAACAAATATGGTGGCAGCCACAGAGCTGGAGAAAGCAGGAGGCTTGGGTTGCCCTCAGCGATGGAGGAAGCCATGCTTAGCGCCTTCCCTGGCCTGCCCTGGCCTCCACTTAAGACTACAAAGTTTCAATTATAGAAGTTAAATAAATCCCAATAAAAATGGCGGCAGCCATGGAGCTGGAGCCAGCCAGAGACTTGGGTTGCCCCTGGCGATGGAGGAAGCCAAGCTTTCTGCCCGCCTTGGCCTACCCTGGCCTCCGCTCAAGGCTACAAAGTCTCAATTATAGAAGATAAATAAATCCCAGATACCAGGGCCTCTGCTTGGGTTGTCGGTGGGTGTGGCCAGCCTGCAAACCACCACAGGCCCCTCGCCCAGGTCGCCTCACACCCCAACGGAACCTCCACCCTGATCCGGGACACCCTTCAGGGCAAACCAGCCAGCCCCTACCCGTGCATCAGGCCTCTATCCTATCTAATAAAAGAGTAATATGCAAATTGACCATCACTCCAAGACACAAGATGGCTTCCCCCATGTGGTCAAAGATGGCTGCCCCCATGTGGACACAAGATGGCCACCACAAGATGGCCAGCGGGGGAAGGCAGTTAGGGACAATCAGGCTGGCAGGGGAGCAGTTAGGCATCAATCAGGCTGGCAGGGGAGTGGTTAGGGGGTGATCAGGCTGGCAGGCAGAAGCAGTTAGGGGCAATCAGAAAAGCAGGCAGGCAAGCAGTTGGGAGCCAGCAGTCCTGGATTGTGAGAGGGATGTCCGACTGCCCGTTTAGGATCGGGCCTAAATGGGCAGGATCGGGCCTAAACGGGCAGTCAGACATCCCTCGAGGGGTCCCAGATTGGAGAGGGTGCAGGCTGGGCTGAGGGACAACCCCACCCCTCAATGCATGAATTTTGTGCACCGGGCCTCTAGTATATACTGTATTTTCCGGCGTATAAGATGACTGGGTGTATAAGATTTTCCTGAGTTAAAAAGTTGTCTTATATGCCGGAAAATATGGTACACACACACACACACACACACACACACACACACATATACCGTATTTTCCGGCGTATAAGACAGCTTTTTAACCCAAGAAAATCTTATATGCCCAGTCGTCTTATACGCCAGAAAATATGGTATATAATTAAATAAATTAAAAAAAAGAAAACATAGTCCATAAAGCAAAAGACAGGAAAACAGAAAATGAGAAAAGACAAATAGAAAAGTATTGGAAATGCCAGAAATAAGAAAAAGTATATATATAGAGAAAGAGGAACATCAATGACGAGAGAGAATCATTGATCGGTTGCCTCCTGCTTGTCCCACACTGGAGATAGAGCCTAAAACCCCAAGCATGTGCCCTGACTGGGAATCAAAGCATGACCTCCTGGTTCACAGGTCAATGCTCAACCACTGAGCCATGCCGCTGTTCCAGCCATTTCTCCATTTAATTGGACATTACTGACCAACAGATGATGTCGGTGCCCTTTTACGGTCTTAAGTTCTGCTGTGGCTCCTACTGGTTTCATTACAGAGATCCCAGGTTCAAGTTAAAAGCGTAGAACACCTAACTCCAATTAAATGAGACTCAAACTCTATTTGCAACATGGAACAACCATCTATAAACAAGAATAGAAAAAAATCTATCTTTTATATAATTTACCTAATTCTTGAATGCCCTTGGATATACCAGCCTGAATTGGTGTTATGCATCTATGCATCTTGTTCAAAATGTTGCCTTAAGGATTTTGTATTTAAGGCAGTTTGGTATACAAGTCATAGGTTAATGGTTTTAAAGTCTTAGCCTTCACAGGGCCTGGGGTTCTAAGCATCTCATAGAATAGTCATGTTCTTTCAAGATCTGAAATGTTATTCCTTGGATGGGAACTGACCTGGGGAGCATGGTTTGCAGTGACTCAGCTGTGCAGTTACTACTTATCATCAGGGACTTGGAGAGGACAGCCTCCTTCTAGCAAAAAAAGCAAACAAAACATCTCAACCTCTAGGCTCTCATTTCTGTGTGCATTTTAGCAAACAATAAAGGGCAGCAGGGGAGCATATTGTTGGTTCGGAGGAGATCTACACCTTAATCATTCTTTCTTGCAAAGCCTTAATACTTGAGAATACTTTGAAGTTTCAAGCAGTATGGTATAACCTGGAGGTGGTAGGAATCCCTTGTAAACCCTGCGGGGATGCTGTCCTAGGAATGGAATTCTGGTTTAAAGGCACTGAGTTATGGATGGAATGTACTCTGTCCTGGGACCAGAGCCCCAGGGCCCAAAATCCTGCCCCTAAAAAGCTGCATGTACCTATTCACGTCTTTCTTCACCTGTCTCCTCATCTCTGCAACACATGGCAGAGCTGGATTGCTGTAAGGATTCGTGTACAGGGTACAGCATATACAGTGCTTGGCCTCAATGAATGCAATTAGAACTCCCTCCTCACTTCAACCTCATGATAAACACTCAGGATGAGGATGCTCTTAGCCAATTCTGGGAGCAATTGGGAAATTGCTTCCTATGGGTCAGGCTTTGTTTATTTTATGGAAATGCAAGTGGTTGCTCTTTGTGTGGGTTCTGATTTCATAATTAATTGTTGGGCATTCTGAAGAAGAAAGACATATGTCTATAACTAATGTGGGTAAGGCACCTTGGAGGGGAATTTTGTTCTAATTGCTTCAGATTTTTTTTCTATTAAAGAAGTAAAATATTAGTTATACAGTTGAAAGTCATCTCTTGTTTTCCATTCTTTGCGGATTAGCCAGTATCTTGAAGTTCTCCTGAATGTCTTAAATCTTTTATCACAAATGTATATATCCACAAACATAGTATTCTATGTTTAATATAGAATATGAATAATATAGCCATTTCCTCATGTTCCATATTTAAAAGAATCAGACATCAATTCAAGATGAACCAATAAGCAGATGTATCACTGAACAAAAATGTGGGAGGAAAATATACCAGATATATTTAAAACAGATGCTCTAGTATCTGAACTGATTCAAATAAAAGAAAATTTTAAATCGCAGAAAAAAACACACAGGATTAATGGTCATCCTTAAAAAAACATTTGTGTTACTTTATATTTCAGGAGGGAGACATGTTAAAATATTTACTTTGGTTAAAACTAATCAAGAATGGAAAAAATTGATACTAAAGGAGGAAATGGAATAAAAAGAAACCCAATGAGGCTTTTATACACTTTGCATCCTGAGGACTATTCTATTTCCTGGCATCTTATTTAAAGACTCTGTAATAGGAGAGATTGCTGATGAAACAGATCAGCACTGGACATTTCTCCTTTGTCTAATTAAACTTCCTGAATCATGGAATTTAAATTGTACATGGAGATGCTCTGTCAAAACAGACTCTCCTGCTTCTCAAGTAATTGAAAGCAACTGGAGGTTTGCCTGTGGCCCCAACATCTGGGAAACTTCCATCTCCCCCTCCCCCCCAAGTGTATATACACATAAAAGCAAATATCTCTAGTCTCCGAGGTAGATTTCAAATTTTCCCTTATTCAACATTTTGTTGAATTTTAACTGGTTGCCAAAGCTGTGTCATAGACGTAGCAAAATAAAATCAAGGTGAAGGGAGACGGAGCTGAAGCTTGACTACAATTATTGTTTATTTCCCTGGGCCATGTGTTTACTCTGGCCTCCCGACTGTGCTAAATGGATTCTTTTGTGGAATGCAGCCTCTGGATTATAGCCCCCGGGAGCCAGGACAGGTAAGGCTGGAACTCAGGTGAGTTCTGTCCTAGGAGATGAGACATCCCTGGGCTGTTAGCATTCTGAAGCTGAGGCAGTGTCTCCAAGGTGGGTTTCAGTCTTCTTTTTACCTGGTTTTGAAGTGAGGTGGAAGCTGTTACTACAAGATACAAGAGATCTTAAAATTTACACATCTGTAAATATTTTGATTCTTCATTAAAACATCCATAAAATTTGTACTAGAGAGAATTCTCTGTACTTAAGCCATAATGTACTGATTTTCAAACATCTCATTGTGCTTGAAATAATTTAGAGCAATCCTATATAACCATTTTGGAATACTTAGGTAAAAAGAAATGCAAATCAATAGTTAAATTCTTGATCATTCGTTAAATTGGGATATGTCCACCAGATATGTTTGCAATTGCTGTTGATAAAATAAGATTTTAGGAATTGTTTCCAAAAAGATTAATTTTTAAAAAATGATTAGTTAAAAAATTAGTTACAGATTAGTTAAAAAATTCTCCTGGGTTCTAGCCAGTGTGGCTCAGTTGGTTGAACTGTGGGCCCATGCAACAGGAGGTTGCGGGTTTGATTCCCGGCCAGGACACATGCCTGGGTTGCGGGGTTTAGTCCCTGGTGGGGGTGCATTCAGGAGGCGGCAATGTTTCTCTCATATAGCGAGCGATGTTTCTCTCTCTCTTTCTCCCTTCCCCTCCTTCTAGAATCAGTAAAACATATCCTCTTGTGAGGATTAAAAAAAAGTTCTCCTTGCACAATCGGTAGGCTTTTTAATAATATAACCAGAACTCAAGCTTTGAAATCAAACATAAAAACTAAAAATATATCAGAAAAAGAATTACTGATTTTCAAGTTCTATACCAGGAAAGAGAAACAGAAAGGAAAAACATCGTGAGAGGAAGAATTTTAAACACAGTTTTAAAAACTCAAATTTTACAAATAATTTTTATTTTTATCCTGAATATTAGTCCCTTGAGGAATGTTTGCATATTAGAAGTGGGAGTTACCTACAGAGATGGAATGAATATCCAAGTCTCCGCAAAAATCATCTCCTTCATTGGTCTGTCATAGTCATAACCATCCTCCCAGCTCTATTAAACTTCCTGCCTGAAATGGTCATCGTTTAAAGCCTCTTTGGTGAGTCAGACAACTGATGAGAAAACAAAAAGGAGGCCTTTGTTCTGTGTGAAGATAGGAAGGGGTATCTGATTAGCCAGAGACCAATACACAGCCAGCAAGCAGCAAGCTTCCACTGGGGAGACCCTGTGAGTGAGGACGCAAATGTGATTTTGCTCTCATTACAACCAGATGACCCTGGCTGTGACAAGGTCATGCACAGTCCTGGCAGCCTACTCCTGCTGCTGCTCCAGTTCCTGTCGGGCAACCCTTGGTCCAGAGCAGAATCTGATACAGATATTTCTTTCCTGTGCCAGGCCTCTTACATCAAAGGGTGCTATTAGCTTTCTGCACTTGCTAGTCTTGAGGTGCCTCCAAACGCCGGGGTTCCTTTCATCATGGTCTATGTAACCAGTTCTTCTATTAAACAGTCTTTAAAAGTTCTACCTGGGAGTATGGTCAGTTTCCTGCCCTTGGCTGGGACTCACGTCATCATGAAATGACAGAACCCTCGGACAAAGAAAAAATCCAAAAGCTTGGAGGCAGAGGTGGGCAGTTGGGGGAAGATGTTAGCAGAGAATGGTTTTGGATTTTCCAACAGCAGTAGCAGAAGTAAGAAATCAATGGAACGATTTCTTAGAAATTCTGAATGAAAATTATATTCAGCTAGAATCCGAATTCCCAGTCAGAATATCAATTAAATATGAAAGAGACTGAAGATAGTTTCAGACATTCAGGGCCTCTAGGGATTTGCCATCCAGGTAGCCTTTCCCAGGAAGCACCTGGAGGAGATGCTCCGCGGCAATGAGAGAGTAAACAGATACAAAGGAAGACCTGGGGGCTGGGAAACAAGATCCCATGGAGACAGAAATGATAGGGAATCCTCAAGGCCAGGGCCAAGGGGGATCCCAGCACAGATGGCAGCAGTGTAGTAGGCGTAGGGAGCAACCGGACCAGGGGAAGCAGCTCAGCTAGCTCCAGGAGACAGGGCTCCAAAAAAAGAAATTCATAGAATATTGAAAGGACATTTAGACAATGGAGAAGAATTTAAAAATGCATTAGTGACAAATACATAGGAAACAAAGCAGAAATGGCATGCTTCCTGACCCAGCTGTGGATAATGTGTGAACACTGACTATTGGTGTAACTAAAATGAATATACAGATCTGTCAAGAGTAGAAGAGGACTGGATGTGTGTGATTGTGTATGTGTGTATATGTGTGTATCTGTGTGTGTGTGTGTGGTAGTGGTGGTGGTAATGGTGGAGGGACATAGGGAGAGAAGAGCTGCCTAGGCTAGGGAGCCAGCCAGCTAATAAATAATGTCTAAAACTGACAAATTAAGAACTATTACTATAAGCATGGTATAGAGATATGTGGAATAAATACTTCAAGAATCAGTTGAAAGATACCAAAGTGGTTGTCTTTGGGCAGCTGGAAATGGGAGGGAGCTATGGTGCAAAGGATTGATGTTTTTGTGATTTTCTTTTTCCAACAAACTTTATAAAATTTAAGTTATGTGCAAGTTTAATTTTTAATTATCCATGAAAAAGAAACCCTACCCTGGCTAGTGTGGTTCAGTAGTTAGAGCATTGGTCCAACTGCCAAAGGGTCGCAGGTTTGATTCCTAGTCAAGGGTACATACCTGGGTTGCAGTTTCGATCCCCAGCCCTGGTCAGGCACATGTGGGAGGCAACCAATCAATGTGGCTCTCTCACATTGATGTTCCTTTCTCTCTCTCTCACTCTCTCTCCCCTACTCCCTTCCTCCCTTCCAATCTGTCTAAAAAAAATCAATGGGAAAAATATCCTACAGTGAGGATTAACAAAAACAACAACAAAAACCCCTAAAACATAAAGATGGTAAAAAAGATGTGAGGATGATAGGATTTAGATGATTTAATTTTTAATCTAATTTGCCTTATTAATAAATCATCTTTCATGGGACAAAAACGAAATCCATTAACAAGTGGCTCTGAAACAAGAGAGCTGTGTAGGAAACATTGGTCCCCTGCTACCCTGGGCTGGCTCAGTGCATCTTGTCAGACCGCAAGCTCAGCACACACATAACTTTGATCTCTGAACTGTGAGCGAAAATCCCACTTCCTTCCTGAAGATGGCCAGATCTAATGTGTCCTAATCGCTGTGTTCTCATCACTCCTCACCCATGACCCTCCCATACTCTTGACAGTTGTCGTGGATTGAATTGTGTTTCCCAAAAAGGTTTGTTCAAGTCTTAACCCCAGTTGCTTGTGAATGTGACTTCATTTGGAAATAGGGACTTTGCAGATATTACTAGTATACAGTTGAGGATCTCTAGATGAGGTCATCTTGAGTTTAGAGTGGGTCCTAAGTTCAATGTCCCTATCAGGGAAAAGAGAGGAAAATTTGAGACATAGACACAGAAGAGACACAGGGAAGAAGATGAAGATGAAGGTAGAGATTAGAGTTACATGCAGCCACCAGCCAAGGAACACCAGGAGCCACCAGAAATCGGAAGAGGCAGAAAGGATTCTCCCCTAGAACTTGTAGAGGGAGCATGGCTCTGCCAACACTTTGATTTGAGACTTCTGGGCTTCAAATCGGTAAGTTCTGTTGTTTTAAGCCTCAAAATTGGTGGTAATTTGTTACGGCAGCCCTAGGAAATTATATAACATGCCGATGCTCACAGAGGACGAGGAGCCAGCGTGTGTTTTTCGGGTACTCTTCTTATTACACAGACTTTCACTGAGCCCCTGCTAATGGGCAGGCCCTGGGCTGGCCTTCATGCTGGAGGTGAGAATGTGGAGGTTGGGGATGCTTGACAAGGGCACTGTGGGCTGTGAGAAAGCATTAGGCTTCTTCTCATGAACCAGAATAGGCTTTGGAATATTGTAAAGATGAATTCTGTGCTTTAGAAACAGAACTTGGGAGTTGAGGTATTAGAGAAAATGGATTATCATGGGTTCTTGAGAAATGTCAGTTAGGACCAAGATTAGGAGCATTGGCCACTTCATTGAGGAGACTGTAGTGTTTGAAATGGAAAACTCAACCATCTCTTGTTTTCCTAATATAAATTACAGGAAGTGAGAAAATCTTGGTTGGTGGAATTATGCAAGAGAGCATGACAAAACATTGTAGGGTGATGAATTTTACAAGGTTAATAATAGTACACCTAATATTTTTTGAGTATTTCACTAGGTACTGTGCCCAGTTTCTTTTACATATTTCACTTAATTGTCCAACAGCTCTATGAGGAAAGTACTAAAGTACTTTTATTACTTCTATTTGAATCATGAAGATCTGTGGCTTAGCGTTGGGTAAGGTCACACAATTAGTAAGCGTCAGAGCTCAGACTCTAACTCAAATGAATGTGCTCCTTAACTATTACACAATATTTCATTCCCTCCAAAAAGGTTTGGTTAGGTGCATAATAGAATGGCCCGGAAATTATAAGGGTTTGAATGAAGGCAGTGGCTGTTAGTTAGTAGGCGGGGAAAACAGAGGTGAGTGCTATTTCAAAAGACTGGGTGAGGAATTGAATGGGGAAAGAAGAGGGAAAATGTCACTTGGGATAGAAGCAGAGACATTATCCACAATTTCTTTCTTTCTGCTTTTGAGATGTTATTTAGAATTCTGTGTTTCAAATATTAAGAGTTTTACATAATCAATTCAATACAATCTGTGTAAAGCGGTCCACTTACATATTGAGGTACAACAGACAAGGACCAAGTCCCACCTGAGCCACAGAATGGATGTAATTCCCTGAAACCTTGTTCATCAGTGAATGATGTAGCAAAGAGGATATAAAACTCAAGTAACCACACACTTGCTTCCCTGCTGGAGGGTTAGACTTCTATAGCACTTGTAAATAGATGAACACATTTTACAACACAATACAGTTTGCATCATCCATACTCTGAATCGCAAAACAAGCCTTATTTTTTCCCTACTTAAGTTCATCTTGGGGAACCCGTGGCACATATTTTATGCCACATTTTGCCTGTATTGGTTTTCTAGGTCATAATAAAGTACAACAGAATAAGTGGCTTAACCAGCAGAAATTCATTTTCTCACAGTTCTGGAGGCTGGAAGTCCAAGATCAAGGTGCCAGCAAGTTTGGTTTCTTCTGAGGCCTCTCTCCTTGGCTTACAGATGACCATTTTCCTGCTGTATCCTTTCATGGGCCTTTCCTCTGTGGGAATCTGTGTCCAAATCTGCTGTTCTTAAAAGGATGCCCATAGTATTGGAATATACTCTATGTTCAAACCACCCTAAAGACCTCATTTTAACTTAATTACTCCTTAAAGACATTATTTCCAAATATGATCACATTCCGAGGTACTGGGGGTTAGTGTTACTACTGGGGAGTGGTCCTCATCCCCACCTGTTGCTCATGGGAGTGGAATTCTTATGATATCCCGAGAAAAGGAATTTTCTGAAACTCGCACGGGAGAATGAGTGATTTTTATTTCTGTGCAATTTCATCCCTGAGTTTCCAAGGTTCCCTCTCTCTCAGTCCTGTCATAAAAAAAGTGTAGCTTTAGCTTGAGCAGGGCTAAAATCAGAGATAGTGTCCAAAGTTTTTTATTCTATATTGGAGCAGTGTCCAATCCAGCATCAGGCTAGCTTAGCTTGTGTTTCCTGCTGTAGTCCATCAGTCCATTACATGTGGGATCCACAGGGCCACATGACTATGGAGGAAACATGGAGAATGCAAGGAAGCAGGAACGAGAGAACCCCAAGAGCCAAGGGTAACAAGAGTCACAAGAGAACAAATTCCTTTGTTTAGGGGATTATGTATTCCCAAATTTTGGGGTGCTTGCCATGGCCACGCCCATTCAGGCCAATGATCCATGTTTCCAGGTGTGACTGACAGACACCTTCTCTAGTCAACCCAACTTCACTGCCCATGTATCTCTTTCCCTTTGGACACCTTCCCCCAGTGTTTTGCAGGGAATGAGCCCACGGTTTCCTGGGGAGTGCAACGTTGCAGCTTTCTGGTGAAGCTGCCTGAATGCCATGCCTATGATATCTGGCCTTCCCTGGACTCTTCTCTGTTATTAATAACTAGCTAATTACAATGGTATCATTAGGACTGCAACATATGAATTTCGGGTTGGGGGGGGGGGTCAATTCAGACCATAACATGGCCCAAGGTCACAAAGGTCAGAACCATATTCACATTGTGGTAAGCCACTTCTTGACATGACGGGAGCCAATTGCTCCAGCCATCTGTATACTCAGAACTGTGCCCAGAGTGACTTCACTGCTGGACACGCAGGGAAGTTTCCTCCCTCTTCCTTATATGTGGCCTGTTTCCCAGGGCTGCATGGAGATTTCAGTCATTCTTCGGCTTTATTGCTGGCCCTGGGACATCTCCATCTCCTGCTTGAAAGGGAGGAGAACGTGAGTGGGTGGAAGTTGAAACTATTTGTTTAGATACAAGTACATGGCGAGCCTGAATGAAATGCTGTGATCTCAGAGGGCGTCTTGGAACTGGCAGGACACTTTGAAGGTCAGTCCCATGGGGCTTCTTGAGCTCTGCCCCTTTTCCCTACTGCAGCTCTGCCTAGGAAAGGTCACCACACGTTCATCAATTTGACCATCACGGGAAAAAGTTTCCTTCAGTCTTGTTTGCCCTTATACATGATTCAAGATCCACTTATGAGGGGGAAAATACTGTTGAGGTACATGTATACTTCCTAATAAAGCAGAGTAAGGGCAAAAATTATTTGCTATATTGTGTTTTGATGAGAACACATATCTTGAACAAATTCGCTTTCTAATAAAAACACTATACTAGTAAAATCTTCTATTGTTTAAAACATTTCCCCAGTGGAAGTATTCTTCTGCTCCCCTCCTCAAGGAGTGGTCTTCATTTTTTGCCTCACATATGGCCTCACACTAAAGTGTCTCAAATCTGTATCTACTGCCTAGAATTTTCTTCTGAGCTTTGGGAATTTAGTGCCAGTTCTCTTTAGATCTTGCCACTTGACTGCTGCTTAGGATCTTTACACCCAGTGGACAAAACTGAATTTCTTCGTGTCCCTCAGAAATCTGCTCATCTTCCATCCTCTACATGCCCCGTCTTGGTTCCTGAAACTTCATCACCCAGTTCCTCAAACAAAAATCTTAGAGTTACACTTGCTTTCTTCTCACCCTGTCTCCCTCATTTAGACCCCAAATCCTATTAACTCAGTCTTAAATACATTTTTGGACTATGCTGTTGTCTTCAGTCTCTTAAATTTAGATCCCAACCATCTTTCACCAAGCCTATTGCATGTGCTTCCCCAGGTGTTCCACTGTCTTCCATCTCACCCCTTCTCTTTTCACTGATAACCCTAAATCTATATGTAAATTTTCATTTCCTTAGCCCAACATTCCAGACTCCCATCCTGAGACTGGCCACTTATCCATCATCCTAATCCTGAAAAAAATCCCTTGCTACATATTTACAAACAACTTATGTTGCTTTCATCTTGCCTGACGTTCATTGACTCGAGGTCATGAGCTCATCTGCAGTGTGTCCTTCTGGCAAGCTTCCTGTTTCTCTTGCAAGCATCTTACCCGTGGGATGCCTGGCTTGGTTCCCACAGTCTGGACCTGGTGCTCTTTCTGTGGCTCATGGCGCATTGTGTACGTCCTTCATTTCACTGACCAAGTGAACTGGACTGGCTTTCTTGTCTGTCTTACGCATTAGATTTCCAGTTCCTTATAACCAGGGACAGTTTTAGTCACCTTTGTGCCTACAGCATCTAGTTAATGCATGCCACATAGTAGTGCCTTTAAGTATATTGAAGAAATAAATGGGAAAGTGCTTTAAAAAGTTTTAAATTTGATGGAAGTATAAGGAATATTTTTACAAACGTTACTTCTTAAACATCTATAATGAGCTATTATTTTACTGTAAGAGCAATGGAATCAGAGTTAGGAGCTTCAAGTGCCAGTCTATGTCTATCTGAGGTAGTTAATTTCCTTGATTATAAAATGGGGGTAATGATTCTATCTAAGTCGGTTGTGAGAATCAACTGAAATAATGTGGGAAAAATATATTTCTAAACTACAAATACTGTTCTGTGAAGTCATGAGCTAACATAATCTATACTCAAGTCTTTCTAAAACTGAATACATGTATAATATATACATATTTGTGTAGATACACACACACACACACACACACACACACACATGATTTTTTGTACTTTGTCTTGCTTGCCTCTTTAAAATAGATCTCCACCATCTGTGTAATGTTCCTTTGAGTGATGATAGTGATTTCCTTGTTTTTGAAAGAGAGCAGTATTTTTTGGTAAGATTAGTTTCAGTGACCTGCTCATTGTATATTAACGTAATTAAATTTAGAATTGCCTGTCAAAATTCAACCTGGTCTCAAAGAACAAGGGAAAGAAACTGGATCCTATATGGGAAGAGAGAATTGTTCCAAGCCAGAAAAATCAGTGCTTGAATGACCTGAGCACATATTTTTATTTTACCTGAAAGAAGCAATAGGTTTTCTCAAAACCTTTTGGTATTCTGAGAGAAGGTGGGAATTAGCACTGATTTTCCATCCAGGAATAAAGAAGAACTTGTCTGACCACCCCCTCCGACATTTTCTGTTTTTACACAAAGTGTATAGAAAGTGCTCATTAACAAGGGGGACGATCCTTCCAGTTCTGTCATGGCTTATAGGAATCCAGAACGCACCCCCTTCATTCTCTAAACTATCCGTTTGGATGATAAATTGCTTGTTCATCCCAACCCCAGTACGTATTGAATAACTGACAGGAGGAAATCAAGATAAATGTTTCAAATGCAGCGTTCATTCTGCATTACAATACCCAGAAGTGTTTTACCTGGAAACATATTTCAGCCGTAGAAAGATTCAGGTTTCCTAATATAGAAGTAAAAAGATTCCTCTTCTCTCCCTAGTTCTCTTCTCCTCTCCCTTAACTGTCCCCATTTTCTTTAAAAAATCAACATAGTGATCACGCCTGACAGATCAATGGAGCCATCAAGGTTAAGGAGAAGGAGAGGCTGATAGAAACAGAGACCCTACAGACCAGATTTCCGTGTTATTTTCTTAGTATGTGTGATTTTAACTTCAACCTGGTGATAAGATTTATTAACATTTATCTGTAGAATTCACATGTGCTCTCTTTGATCAGTAATTCGAGTTGCTTTACTCTGAGTTTCAAAACTGGGATTAATATTATAGTTACGGGGTTATTCTATTTGTCCTTTGACCTCTTCATTTCAGAACACCTAGAGATCATGGGAAAACAGGCTCTTTAACGTGTAATAAAATAAACACCTGCTGACCCCTGGGGAGTCTTGCTAGGAATAAATGCACATGGATAGAAGTTCTTTGAGCAGAAACTCCAGGATACCTCTGGCAGGAGCTCTGGCAGTCAGAGCAGGGCTGTTGCAATTCTCTCCTCCATCAGAACGTGTGACACAAGCATCTAATTGGCAATAGCAGAAGCCGCCAGGACAGGTGGCCTGCTGTGGACTGCAAAAAGCCCTCTAAAGCTACAGGGCTATTGAGCCCAGGTATTTACTTAACACCCTTGAGGTGGGACAAAGGGAAGTTTCTCGGGTAGGATCCTGCTAAGGGAACAAATGCCTAAGGGAATGGAGGAAGTTAATTAAGGAGGGAAATCGGAATCCTGCTGGGATTTCATTTCCTTAAGTGCTCTGGCTGGTTTACCTGGCTCTGCTGCTGTCATCTGCGGTCCTACTCTGGGGGGCAAATCCCCACCAAATGTCAGCCCCTGGCATTTGAGCTCAAGGGGGACTGCTAGTGTAGGGGGGCCTCCAACCTGAAACCTGGGACTGCGGATCAACAGATAGAATGCCACAACCAAGACTGTAGGAGGGGACCCTATGCGCTCACTAATATGTGGAATTTTAAAGTCAACTCACAGAAGCGGAGCCTAGAATGGTAGTTGCCAGGAGCAGGAGGATGGGGGAAGTGAGGAAACGTTGGACAAAAGAGAAAAACTTCCAGTTATAAGATGAATAAGTTTGGGGATGTCATGCACAGCCAGTACATATACTTAATCACATACTATTGTATAGTTGAAATTTCCTCAGCAAGTAGATGTCAAGTGTTCTCACCACACACACAACATGGTTAACGACATGAGGTGATGAACGTGCTGCTTACCTTAATTGCGGTGAACATTTTACAGTGCAAACGTTAATGGAATCATCACATTGTGGTTTGTGCCTTCGGAGAGGAAGACTGGGACAAAGTCTTTGAACCTGGGTCTGCACAGGCATGCGGTGCTAAGGATGGAGCGAGGCAGGGCTCAGGGGTGAGTTCAAGCTGCTAGGATTGGCTTAGACTCTTAATGGAGGCCTCCAGTGGGTAAGTGACCATCTTCTAGCTCTGCCTGGCGTCCCAAATCTTCATGAAGAACATCACTTTGTAAACAGTTAAATCAGGCTCACATGCATGGAGTGGTCTCCTGAATTCCTGAATGAGTAGCCAATCCCTTTTCCAACTTCTTGGTTGGGACCTGTCTTTTAGGAGAAAGAGCTTAGCATTCTGTCATTTGAGATAGTTTCATGTGGTTGAAGGCCTCATTTTAGCATAGCTGAGTGTCGCCTTACAAATGATTTGTCTGTGCTTATTTTGACAGTGCAGCGAAGGGAACATTTGCTGGGACAATAGCTACTGAGGAAGGGGCCATAGAGAGTGGTGACATCCTGGGCTAGGGATAGAGACAGACCCAGATCTTAGTTGCTTTGCCATTGTTAGCCCCTTTCCCACCAGTAAAGTAGAGCTAACAACCATTAGGGATTAAATGAGACTGAAACCTGTGTCTTCACATAGTAAGCCCAGATTGAATGAAACCAAACGGTTTATGAATGGATTTGTCAGGGGAAAAGAATCACTGCTGCTCCTCACCAGCGCCGGACACTGGGGTGTGGAGTTCCCTGTCCTACTCGCTCCAGCCTTCTCAAGGGAGTTAGCATTTGGTCAATCATTGACAGATCGTGGCTTTGCCTGACAATGTTCCGTCTGCAAGCTCATGTATAACAGACATAAATCTCGTTAAGCTCCTAGAACTGGTTATGACCCCTGAGGTGGGAAGGGTTACACAGATTCCATCATCATAGCAAAAGTTACATCTAACATTTTCCGAATATTACTGTGCTAGGGACTGCCCTAATGTTTTAAATGCATTTTTCTCATTTAATCCAATCATGGCCAGATGAACTGTCAGTATTCAATGTAAGTATGTCACCCTTCATTAAGCAAATCAGGTAGGCAGAAGTTTCTTTTAAACTTCAAGCCTTTTACTCCTGCTGTAGGGATTCCCTTCCCCCCATCTTTACTGGGGTATACTGCTTCTCAAACTGAGCATGCATAGGAGTCACCTGAGGGATTTATGACAGTGGAGCTTAGGATTTTGTGGATCTGGCTGTTGCCCGAGATTTGCATCTCTAACAAGCTCCCAGGTTCTCAGATCACACTTTGACTAACGAAGCAGTAGAGACCTTGTTCTCAAACTTTGCTGCTTTTAGAATCATCAGGGGAATGAACTGTACACTCTATTGATGCCTAATATGCACTCTAGACCAATTAAATCAGAATTTCTGGGACTGGGACCCAGGCATGAGTAGTTTTTTATTTGTTTGTTTGTTTGTTTTTTAAGCTCCCTAGGTGATTCTAATGTACAGCAAGGGCTGGGAACCAAAGCAGGAGAGAATTAGTAAATTCATTTAAATCCCCCAAAGATAGACGGTTTTAACCACATTGGAAATCCAAAGAGCAGAAGAGGTTGACCCCTTAATTGATGACATCAAAATCTCACATCACTGAATTTTTAAATCTTAATTTGTTTCCCTTGGTTGTTGAGAAAATTATCCTCCCTTCAGACCTCCCATCTCCACTGTATACACCTTCCTTGTTACACCCTCATGGTCAGTACTCTTGTGCTTCTGAAATTTCCTAGTCCTGAGCATGACTGGGTGCGTTTCACCCCCAGTTAATCTGGCATGTCATCTTCCTTTCTCAGGCCTGGGCTGTGCTGACTTTCTAAATAACACATGCAGTCCAAAAATTTAAAAACATGTGAGGTCATAGGAAAAAATTTTAAAACAAATAATTTGGTGCTCATGGAAACAATAGCTCAATGATATTGCCTAAGAAAGCTGTCCGGGAGGACTTCCCACGGCTCTCTAATGGCTCTTAGATATCAGTTGTTGGGAGCATCCTAAATGGCTAGAAGCACATTTTGATGACATGTAAGAGCTATTAGATGGATATTTTTATTTTTATTTATTGATTTTAGAGAGAAAGAAGGATGAGAGAGAAACATCAGTTTGCTGTTCCATTTATTCATTGGTTGATTCTTGTATTTGCCCTGACTGGAGATCAAACCTGCAACCTTGGTGTATGGGGATGACACTCTTACCAACTGAGCTACCCAGCCAGGGCCTAACTAGAGAATTTTAGAATTTCACTCCATGTTTAACTCCATAGGGACAGATATTTCACTTTGTGTGTGTGTGTGTGTGTGTGTGTGTGTGTGTGTGTGTGTGTGTGTGTGTGATCTAATTGAGAACTTTTTATTTGCAAATAAGAAGTCCTAAAAGTAAATTAATATACCCTTACTATTTAGTTTATATTTCAAATTTTCCCCAGTATGGACTAAGATGGGTCTCATCTAAATTCTTACTGCGAGCCCTATTGCTTTTCTCCTGAGGTTATTCCAGCATTTGACATAACCAGGCTAGCCTGGCCTAGTGATTTTTGTGTCTCCTGTAGGATGACAGACAAGCTTTCTTCCTTCTTTGCCTGTCTGAGTGCCCTGGGTTCTGCATTGGGATAAAGGTGTCAGAACTATATTCATATTTAAGTTTTATGGTTGTTTTCTGAGGGAGGGAGTCATTCAATAGGGACTTTGTCTGTCACAAACAGAAGAATCCCTCCAATTATCTTTTAAAGAAATTAAAATTCAGAAGAGGTCTTTTAATATTTAACATTTGCTTTTTTGCTGCTTTATATTTTATTGTCTTTTATATTTACTGCTAAATTTGTTATTTATAAGGAATTATGATGTTCTCAGCCAGAACCACCAGCTAGTGTACAGCTAAATTTCTGTTTCTTAGAAAATATGAGATAATAAGTGTTTGCTATTTACAGTGCTAAATTTTGGGTTAATTTATTACACAGAAACAAATAAATAATAAAAAAATATATTTTTAAATAATAAAATATTTTAACATAGTTATAATCTCTGTTTTAAAGTCCTTGTCTGCTTATCCCCTCAATTCTTTCACTCCCGGGTCTGTTTTTATTGTCTGATTTTTCACCTTATTTTATAACAAAAGTTCCAAACAAAAAGAAATAAATAGAAATAACACAAGTAGTTTCCTACTCCTTGGCATATCCTATCTAATAAGTAGGGAATATGCTAATTGACTGCCACATCTTCAAAGATGGCGGTGACCACAGCCACAGTTGGTGGTGCCCAGTCCTCTCAGCCCCACCAGGGCGGCAGGCGTGCGGCAAGGCCGGGCCCACCCCCAGGCAGGCCTGGCCGCTCTGCATGCCTGCCTCCAGAGTCCCCCAGTTCCCTCAGCCCCCCAGCCACCCATGGCCGGCCCGAGGCACAGCTAAGTCTCCGATGGCAGCTGCCCAGCTGCCCAGGGCTGCCCAAGCCTCAGGTAACCAGGGCTGGCCGAGGCTTGTGCTGCCGATAGTGGCAGCAGCAGAGGTGTGATGGGGCGTCGCCTTCCCCTGATCACCGGGTTGCCTCCTGCCCCTGAGTGCTCCCCGACTGTGAGAGGGGGCAGGCCAGGCTGAAGGACCCACCCTCCAGTGCATGAATTTTCATGCACTGGGCCTCTAGTATAATAATTTTGAAAAACTGTGGTAAAATATGCATAACATGAAATTCACCGTTTTAATCATTTTATAGTGTACAATCTACACTAATAAAAGATAAATATGCAAATTGACCATACCTCTGTGACACCCATCAGCCAATCAGGAGTGAGTATGCAAATTAACCCAACAAAGATGGTGGGTTAATTTGTATACACAGGCGCAGAGTGGCCAGGTGTGGTGGGATGCCTGCTATGAGGGGGCGATTGGGGGGTGGAAGGAGCTACAGGAGCAGCGCTCTGGCCAGGAGCGAGGACTTGCAGGCTCCCAGGTGACCGGGAGCGAAGCCAGGGGAAGGAAGGCCTATTCTTGCACGAATCTTAGTGCAACGGGCCTCTAGTTTAGTAATAGTACATTCACAGTTGTGCAACCATCACCTCTATCTAGTTTCAGAACGTTTTGTTCACCCACAAAGGGAACCTAAACAGTCATTCCTGATCTCTCCTCAGCTCCCCCGTCCACCACTAATTTGCTTTCTGTTTCTGTGGATTGGCCTGTTCTGAATATTTCATATAAATGGAATCATACAATATGTGATCTTTTGTGTCTGCCTTCTTGCACTTAGCACAGTGTTTTCAAATTATAGCATGTATCAGTACTTCATTCCTTTTTATGGCTAAAAAATATTCCATTGCATGGATATATCACATTTAGTTTGTTTATCTCTTTATCAGGTAATGGACATTTGGGTTGTTTTACTTTTTGACTATCATGAATAGTATTATAAGACCATTCGTGTTCAAATTTTTGTTCCAACACCTGTTTTCAATTCATATATATATATATATATATATATATATATATATATATATACATATATATATATATATATATATGAATGGAATCACTGGGTCATATTGTAATTTTATGTTAAACTTATTAAAAAACCACCAAACTGTTTTTCAGTGTCTGCACCATTTTACATTCCCATTATCAGTGAGGGAATTGCTCCATATCCTTGCCAACACTTGTTATTTTCCGTATTTTTTACGGCCATTCTAGTAGGTATGAAGTGGCACCTCATTGCAGTTTTGGTTTGCATTTACCTGAGACTAATGACATCCACCATGTGTAAAAATTTTGTTGGATGCTGGGCCTTGTGATGTCTACTTTGTTGAGTGTCTGGACTTTGTTGCCTTCCTTTTATCAGTGTTGGATTTTATTCTGGAAAGAAAATAATTTACTTCTAGATCTTCTTGATCCTTCCAAGGACTTTTTAAAACCCTGTGAGGGCATGTTTAAGGTAGCCTTTACTCCAGGGCTAAGCCTTCTGCAGATTCTAACGAAGGACCTGAGTGTTCACTGAGGTTTCTTCACTTTGGTTAACCTTGAGGTAAGTTTTCTTTCCTGAGAAGTTGTTTTGTATACTTTCACCCTATAAATACACAGCTTATTACTTGTTCAAACAATAAAGCTGATCCTTATGCAGATTTATGGAGCAATTTATCTATGCACTTTACTCCTTTCTGGTACTCCCTACAAATTCTAGCCACTTGGGCCTTCCTAAACACTGCTGTCTGTAACCTCAGCTTAATAAGACTGCTGTGCTTTGCTTGAATTCTTCCTCCTTATATCAGCATCTAGTAAATTTATTCATGCAAGAAAGCTGGGGTAATCATTGGACTCAACTTCTGTGTTTCCCTTCTTTCAGGGTTCATAATCCTGTGCTGACAATTTGAATGGTGTCTAGAAGTAGTTTTATAAAATTTGTTCAGTTTTCTAGTTGTTTATGGTTAAAAGCTAGTTTGAGATCAGATATTCTATCATGGCCACATTAGAAATATAAAAATTGTTTTTAGGCACTATCTCATAAGACCTAGAAAGCTTCTTTCTCAGAGCTTCAGTTCATTTGAAAACCTACAGTGGCATTCATTGGTCAGAGTTAAGTAATAAATTTGCTTATTTCTCAACTGATCACATAATATAATCTGACTGGTTACCAGATTACGCTAACTGTAAATCAATTACTATGGCAAGGTGGATTGTAGTTCCTGGTTTGCTTCGTCCAATTAAGACTCACCCTTGAAAGATGGAATTAGGTGACCTATAGTATTTGAACTTCATGGGGAAGGGGTTGATTTAGGAATAAAAATTATTGGTAATGTTAGGATGACAGAAAGAGGGATTAAATTCTAGGTAAGTAACTAACAAATATTTACTATGTTTATTTTATAAATAATAAGGGGAAGGACAGGGAGGTAAGATGACCTGACCAACATCTCAGGTGTAATCAGTGACTGAATTAGGACTTAAACTCTGATCCATGAGACTTCAAAGGCAATGATGATGGCGGAGCAATATTTAAACCGACTACAAATTCTAAAATACTTTCATATACCTTCTCTTGTTTTAATTCTTCTAACAATTCAATGGGTTAAGCAAGTTAGATATTGGCCCCAGTTTATAGGTAAGGAAACTATCTCAGGGAAATAAAGTGGTTTAAGAATACATGGCTTGTGTAGAAATGGAACTAGAACCCAAACCCTCTTGCTCTTTCCATAGAGCACAATAATTCCAATATTCCTTTAGTTATTTAGCCCGGTTCCCCCCTCCTCCCCACTCCCCTTTCTCTCACCTGTTAAGGAGAATAGGTTTCAGAACTTCATTGTGAACCGTTTGGTTTTCGTTTCTTAATTTTACATCTGAATTCCTTTCATTGGGAGTAACAAAGGTAAAATAATGTGTTTGCTTTATTCCTTTTCTTGTGAAAGACCTTGGCTCATGGATAAGTGAGCATTGTTTGGCATCTTGAGATAATCAGAAATTGATTACTTGAGTCATTTAAATCTCTTTATCATTTTAATCTTTCATGCAGAATTACAGATGGTCATAGGTCAGAGACTATAGGCGAGAAGATGCCTTATATGCTCTTTCAAAGTGAAAAAAAAAAAAGACAATATTTTGGAAAGAACAAGGGCTTTGGAGTCTGGGAGACCAAAATTAAACTCCACCTCAGCTACTTAGTCATGTAACTATTTTAAGCCTCAGTTTTTACAGTTATAAAATAGGGATGATAATAATAAGTACTTGGAAGGGTAATTCTAAGAATTAAATGAAATAATATAAAGAAGGTTTCCAGTTAGCAACATCACATAGTTGATGCTCATGACAGTTTTTATTATTATTACGTTAACACTGTGGAGAATTCTTGTACCCTGAGAGCAATGCTCTACCATTTTTCTCTTTGTAAGATTCTTTCTCCCAGGCTCATTAAAATGCATCAGAAAGAGAATCAGGGTCCAAAGTCTTAGAAAAGCTGGTTAGGCTGAGATGGTCTTGAAGCATCCATCATATATAAAAACTGCTGTTTGAAATTTTAACCCTGCTATTTGGCTTCTGTAGATGCTTGCTTGCTTAAATAATAAGGAAAATAAGACTACTCCCACTTCAGAGAGGCCATTAAACCTTCCCCGGACGAAGTTATCAGTGCTGGCACCAGGCCAAGCCTTTGGTTGAGGTCTCAAGGCCCCAGCACATAGGGGCTCTTTAAGAACTTGCAAAAGGGGCCAGAAACACCCCATATTTGGGAGACAAAGAAGGTAAAAACATATAAATAGGGAAAATTCCTCCATGTTGGGGCCCAGAATTTGAGAGACATTTTCCTCTGGACCCGCGCGTAATAAATGTAACTCCATCTCTCTAAGTATTGCTTGGTTCTTCTCCGGTTTTCTGTAACAGTCTTAGCCTGAAAACCATAGTAGCTTTGAACCCTGGTGTATAGAAGATAGTTCCAAGTTTGTTTCAACATTTATAATATGAGGGTGGTGATAATAAATGTATGTGCTTACAGAATTAGTTAAAATGAAAAAAAAAGAGAGATAATCTTTGTAAAATACTCTAACAACTAGTGAGAACTCAAAAGTGTTGTTTTGTATGGCTCAAGTTGAAGATGAACCTGGAGTGGAGAATGGAGACAACTTCTGGTTTTCCACGAGTTCTGCTTTGAACTCCTAATATGTAGGGTTTCCCAACCATAATGAGCTAGCTACTTATTAGTTTCCCTTGAATGCTTATAATTTCTTTTGTTTTTAAATTAATTTTTTAAATCTCTTGAGAGCTGGACTATCTCTCTCTGGAAACTGGAGTATAGAGAAGGCCGCTGAAGTTCTAATAGGTAAACGCAATAGGTAAGTGCTATGCAGGGCAGATGGATTCGGGACAGAGGCTGTGAACTCACACAACGAGGACCAGAAAAGCCACTGAGTTAGAAGATGCTGCCAGAGAGGCCCGGAGTGAAGGCCACAAGGAACTCGGGGAAGTGGAGGTCAGTGCAACCGGGAGGAGCAAAAGTTTGAAGAAACCGTGAAGTTTACCCTGGGTTTGAGGGGAAGAATAACAGCATATTTCTAGACCCGAGAATGGCAACATGGGTAAAGGAACTTGAGTTAAGGAGGTTAGAGAATATGGTTAGCTAGTGGCAGCCCAGTGGGAATGCCAAGTAGGAAACAGAAGAGTCACAAAAGGGTTCACCACTCAGACATCTCAGAGGGAACCTCCGCCATTAAGCAGCGCTTACAGGCCAGTTAGTGTCACAGATGTCACTTCACTTTATTCTCATGCAGCTCTGTGGGGCCAGTACTCTTATCGAATCCATTTTGAATAGACATTCCAAGGTCACATGACTAGTCAGCGTTCGCACGAGCCATCTTAATATGATGCAGTTTAACATAGTTACCTTTCCTTCTGAAACCTGTGGAATAATTTCAGGGGAGATGGCAACAAACTTATATAATCATGAATTATATATATGCATTATTACTAAAGAAGTCATTAAGAGGCTAAACACAGCTGAGGAGAAATTATTGATAAGCTAGGAATCATATGTACTGTAAATGCCAACTTGGAAATAATCTAAAATTGTTTGTTTGAATGAGGACTACATGCATTAAAGTAGTTTTTATTATAAAGTTTTCCCTCCTCCTCCTCCTCCTCCACGCCCCCCAACATGAGAGTAATCCCTACTATATATCTGGAGTCTTAGGAATCTAGACTTAAGGAGTTTTTCCTAGAACTCTTAAGGAAACCATATGGTTCAAGAGGCAATTCCCAGAATTTTCCACCAAACCCCAAGGAGCTCCTGCTGATCACATATGGTAGCCTCTATGAATTCAATTTCTTTCCTCCATTTTAATCAAGAGCAGGCCCAGTGTATTTAGCAACTTTCAAAATCCATCCAGATATTTGGCTTGCCTTGGAATCAATGCCTGCCTCAACAAACTCAGCCCCATGAGAGGGATCTGGCCACGGCATTCAGGTTCCCTGCTTCCATAGGCTCTAAGAAGTTGGGGGAAATCCCTTACCCCTTAACCTTTCCTTTTAACAGGCTCCTTCTCTGAATACCTGCTTGTCGGGCAGAGTGACCTCAGAATTGTCCTGAAGCCGGCAGAATACCTCCCAAGAACAGGATTCAGCCCTCTAAGTCAGTGGTCGGCAAACTGCGGCTCGCGAGCCACATGCGGCTCTTTGGCCCCTTGCGTGTGGCTCTTCCACAAAATACCACGGCCTGGGCGAGTCTATTTTGAAGAAGTGGTGTTAGAAGAAGTTTAAGTTTAAAAAATTTGGCTCTCAAAAGAAATGTCAATCGTTGTACTGTTGATATTTGGCTCTGTTGACTAATGAGTTTGCTGACCACTGTGCTAAGTCATCACCCTCTCAAAAGAGGCTGCGTAGATCCTTCTGAGGATCTCTGGGGAGCCCCTGAGGTAGGCGTTTTCCATCTGATCTCAGACAATCCTTATTGATGAGGCCTCTTTATTTTCCTAGCAGCCAAGGCCAGTGAACTATCAGCTCTCTCTTTTTCTTTTCTATTCTTTTTTTAAAAATTTCTTTATTGATTAAGGTTTACATATGTGTCCTTATACCCCCATTTCCTCCCACCTCCCATTCATGCCCCCACCCCCCTGTTGTCTGTGTCCATTGATTAGCTTATATGCATGCATATGAGTCCTTTGGTTGATCTCTCCCCCTTACTCCCACTGTCCCCTACCTTCCCTGAGGTTTGATAGTCTGATTGATGTTTCTCTGTCTCTGGATCTATTTTTGTTCATCTGTTTATGTTGTTCATTATATTCCACAAATGAGTGAGATCATGTGATATTTATCTTTCTCTGCCTGGCTTATTTCACTTAGCATAATGTTCTCCATCTCCATCCATGTTGCAAATGGTAAGAACCCCTTCTTTTTTACCGCAGCGTAGTATTCCATTGTGTAGATGTGCCACAGTTTTTTAATCCACTCATCTGCTGATGGGCACTTAGGCTGTTTCCAAATCTTAGCTATGGTGAATTGTGCTGCTATGAACATATGGGTGCATATATCCTTTCTGAAATGACAAGTGCTGGCGAGGATGCGGAGAAAAAGGAACCCTCGTGCACTGCTGGTGGGAATGCAGACTGGTGCAGCCACTGTGGAGAACAGTATGGAGTTTTCTCAAAAAACTAAAAATGGAACTCCCATTTGACCCAGTGATCCCACTTCTAGGAATATATCTCAAGAAACTAGAAACACGATTCAGCTCTCTTTTGAAAGCTGCCCTGCTCCTACGGCCAAGGTCCTGTTTTCTATTTCTATAGTACCTGCCTTTTGCCTGGGTCAGTTTCCCCAACCATTCTCCAATTAAATTAGATGTTTTGTTAGCTTTCCCACATCTCAAACCAATGGGTAACTAACTGCTCTCTTAAAGATTTCCCTCTGAGATGGGTTCCACAGCCATACCCTTTATTTCAGGAAGGACAACACTTTTCTCAGTTACCCCTTTCTACCAGCCAGCTCCAAATAGGGTTTTTCTGTTATTTATAGCACTGGGCATTCTCTGCAGTTCTTCTCACTTCTCCCTTCTTCCTTGGACAAAGTTATAAATGATCACAGTATCCTAGGGCATTAGTGCAAGGGGAAGTGTCGGGGTAGAAAGAGCTTATAGTTCCCTTCTGGTGGGGTATTACTGGTCACATTCTTCAATAACGTTTCCCCTGACACCTAACTCATCTGAAGATGGAAAATTTCAAGAGAAAGAAGCTGCCCCACCAAAGTCTCCTACCAGTAGGATTTTGATATTCCACTTGATTTTCCACTTAAGCAAAGAACTGTCTTTACTATTTTCCTATGGTCTGCATCGGAAAGACTAGAGTTGGGGTGAGCACGTTGGGATCTCTTACTCCCTGCAGCAAGGAGCTTTGTGGAAGCACGTTGAGGATATATTTAGAGCTAGGTTCATTCTCATGTGTGATTTAGCAATTTTTTTCTTTTTCTAGGAAACAGGAAGCCCTTATACTAAGAAGAGGGTTTGGCTTATATAACAAGCTCTAAAAATTTAACGAGACTCTCGGATTGAGATGATGAGTGTGCACAGTGCTGAGGTGGTTTCTTTTAGTCAGTGACCAGACCCTGGGGGCCGGGTTTGGACTGTGATCCCTGGTGAGCAAGAAGAGGAAGTGAGTAAGAGAAAAAGCTGATGAGGCGAGAGAAATAGTGATATGTTCCAAATTTCCTTTGTTTTTCTTTGGGTCGGGATGGGGGGGAGGTAATAATAATTTAAGAAGTCTACTAGTGTTATTATCTGAGGGCAATAGGGATGGAATCTTTAAAAATAAGTAAAGATTACTTAGAGTAGACATCTTGTGGGAATTTCACTTCATGGAGGTACAGAGATAATTGTAAGATTTCTTTTCCATCCTACCCAAAGTATTCTTTTATTGCCTTCTCCCACACCTGCCAATTCCTTTAACCCATGTTATATTAAGTGGTAAGCTTCAAAGTAAAATTGTTCAAATAAAAAAAACAAACAAAAATAGCGTAGCAGCATAGCTACAGTTAAATTTGAGAATGCTACCTTTCTCACACGGTCTACGGGGTTCAAAAAATAGGCATATAAAATTGAGGAGAAATAGATGTCTTGGTATGAGAATAAATTTAAACGGGGGTAAAGGTCACAACCTCTGGCATTTGCTACCTAAGGAGAGGGAAGTCATCTGCTGTGCTCATCTCAGGGTCTGGCTCCCCGGCCAGGCCCAGTGCTTGGCTCAACTTATTTCTTGCTGAAAGGCTGCTGAGGGAAGGGGATCCCACAGTTTTGGAGCTTGGTTCCTAGCTGAAACATGGCCAGTTCAAAGCTTTCAGCAGTTCTTTGTGTGTTTTTGTGTGTGTGTGTGGGGGGGGGGGGGGGGTGGACATTCCTTTGTTATGGGAGGACCACCGCAAATACCTTGTTTTGACCATGTGGTTTCCAGGAACTAAAGTCCTCTGCTATTCCTATAAAAGGTTGACTTCATTGTGGGCAGAGTTGGGTCTTTGCAGATTTTATTTCCTTTAAGAAAATGCTGCTTCTCTAAATATGACTTAGTCTGAACTGTTATTGAAAATTAGTTGTTATTCCTATGAAGTATGTGTATGTTTTCACAGTTAGCCCACAGGCTATATATACATGGTATAATATAATATATATTTATGTATCATTTTTACATAGTATATCTTCTAGATATTGTTATATATGATATATTATCTATATGTATGAATACAATTTTTTTAAATGAAAATCAGTTGTCAGCTAGGCTAGTGAGAGTCAGGAAATTACTATGCTTATTTTAAAAGACTCCTAACCAAGGCTGAAATTTCAAAAGCTCTTAGCATCAAAATAAGGGCCAGAACTAGGCAAATGACATTGGAGAGTAGGGCATAACCTGGTAGATGTCAAAGAAGGAAATGTGGGAACATTGGAATAAAAGGGTAGCAAGAAATTTAGCCTGAAAGAACTGATGATGTTGTAAGAGAGAGTAGCCTGGTGAGAATTACAAGTGGGTAATTCAGCAGATAGTGCTGGACTGTATGTGCACAGTGAGCTGTGTGATTTGCATAAATGGGTAGGTCTGAACCTCGGAATTTGTACTAGAATCTGTATTTTAAAGCTAGAAGGGACTTTAGAGGGGAAAGAACATTCATTAGGCACTAACTGCGTGCCAAGCATAATGCTTTCATGCATGCATTTTCAGGGGCAGCAAGAGTTCTGAAGCCTTTTAGACAAAGATTAAAATCTTGGCTCTGCTACTTTTTTGGTTTGTGACCCTGAGCAAATTAATTAACCTTTCTGAATTCTAGTTTTCTTTTGTATAACATGGGGAGAGAAAGTCTTCCTTTGCAAGGGTTTTCTGTGAATAAAAATAAAACAGTTCTCTGAAGTGCATGGAATATTTTTGCTACTCTGACTGTTAATTTTCTGCGATCCCTTTAATAGCATACAACACTGAGGTTTAGAGATTAGGTGCCATCTTTGATAAAGAGATTTGGCCAAATTTAGGTTTCTTTTTCTCTGGTCTGATCCCCCACCCCCAATATAGTTTGTCACTACTTGAGTTTGAATGAACACCACTAGGCAACCTGGATACATTGGGTAATGCCAGGTCGCTAGGCAGTTTGCAGGAAGGCGCCTTCCTAGAAAACGCCTAGAAAATTACAGAAAGTAGCACTATCATGGCAACAGCAAGGCAGATGGCCAATCAACTGTCCCCGAAGGTACATACTTGAATCCAGTGGTTGAGTTAGGGAGAAAAGGATTGTGAGCCATTCTCTAGTAGTTAATGGCAGCCACCCAGCAGATCTGAGAGGAACAGTAAAAGCATTTAGTAAGGAAAAAAAAGTGTTTCTTGATGAGCCACTGGGATGATAACGCTAAGCTTTTGGGGTTTTGCAGATCTAAGATAAAAGTTAAGCTTCAGCGTTGAGACAATATTTCCTCTGTCATTTCCTGGCATAATTATCTGGACATTACCAAGACACGTACTGAACTTTGAACTCTCTGGTTGGGAGTCACAGCAAGAGGAAGCTCCAAAAAGTCTGTGAGGTCGGTGTCTGCTCTTACCTGAGCATTCTGAGGCTCCAGTGCTGTCTTAGTCACTCTGGATAATGATTTGAAAGGGCGTCGGCCCACGGTCCTTCTCTTTCCCCACTGGTCTTTTTATAGAAAATGTATAAGGATGATTGTGTCTGTGTATTGTACAAGTCAAGAGCCATGTGACTTGTGGTTTTCTGAACTTAACTGGTAGCTCCTTCCAATGTGTAATATCCACCCTGCACCTAGGAATACACCCTCGGAGCAGATATGTAGATTCGTTGATGTGCAGACACGAGACACCGTCCCCCCTCCTGGGGGCTGTGGTCCTGGTGGGCAGACGGGAAACAGACACGCTGAGTGGTGTGATCTCAGACAGTAACGGGAAAGACTGATGTCGTTTTATATAGTCTGTGTTTCACAATAAGGCGCTGAGCCTCGCTCTCTACCCTCTCAGAACTGAACCATGGGCACAAGCCTAGAAAAGGAAAACTAAAAGCAGAACATGGGGAATATGTTCCATTATAAGCTTAGGGGGGAGGTGAAAAGTTGCAGCAAATGAAAAACAGAATCATTGTCCATGGTTGGATACCGTGGCTCAACATACAAAGGTACCCAGCCATCAGCCAACTGCCAACTGTCTTTTGGTGGCAAAAGAAAAGACTACATGATATAAGATAGATCTTTAGCTCTTTTGCCTTCGCATGATAAAAGGCAGGCGTTCAATTTTTTACCAGCTCTTGTGTGCTGTGGAGAAAGAGTTTTAATAGGGAGTAAAATCACAGACCCCTGCCACAGGGACAGGAGGCTGGTATAATCAGAGGAGGGAAAAGACCATATTATTTAGGATAAACAAGAAGGGGAGAGCAATTTAATTGGTTCCTGATGTTCCACATAACACAGGCCACAGCTCTTAAAACCTAGTGGCTTATTTTTATTTGTGAACAGATTTGATTTTTTTTTTTTTAAATGGGTTTTCCATCTGTGTTGGTGGAATTCCAGTCAAGGATCTCCGTTCCTGGCTGCTTTGATCTTGTGCTCACCTTTCAAAGCCATAAAGAGGTCTTCTTTTTCCTTTATGTAAAAGTACTTCCAGCCAATGCTTAATATGAAAGAGATGTTCATCAGACTTGGGATGGGCATATTGAAGCCATTCAGGGGTCGGCGTTTTCTTTCTCTTACCCCCTTTTCCTCGCCTCCCCGCTCCTGACCAGTTTCGGCCCCTTGATTATACTTCCTGTTGTGAGTTTGTATAGCTGAAGGAGGTATAGGTGGCAATTTATAAAGTTATAAAAGTGAGAGGGAAAGAGTGAAAGGGGTATGGCTGGGTAAGGGAGAAATGTGCATCAATGCAATTGGGAGCCCCCTGACTGACAGCGGCTCTGGTTATTCAGAGCTGACCATTTCAGGACTGTTTGCCAGATCCTGATGTGCAGTCCAGACTTAGAGGCGGTGTTTGCAAGATAATTCTCAGTGGGCGCTGCTGTTCCTCCCCACCCCTTCATCTCTAGGAAAGCTATCTGTCTGCGAATTATTTAAATGGAGCAATCGAATAGGTCTCTTTGTGCACTTTCACAAATAAAGTGGAATTTGTTCTTTTAAAAACCAATTAATGATGATAAAATAGGTCTTTTTCCAAGTGAAAGAAGTTATCTAGTTCTTGGACAGAAAGCCTTGTCATCTGAGACAATTTCAGAGCAAACTAACTTTTTTTTTTCAGTCCACTTACCACATTTTAAAATATAAACTGCGATACCAGTTAACTTTCATATAACTAGTATTGTTTCTTATGTAAGAAGAATGTGGTTATAGAACTTGTGTGTCTCACAACATTTAAAGCAAAACATTCAGTGAGACAGAAATGCCTCCACTTTAAGGAAAATGGATTTTTGATCAACCTAAATTTGCAAAATAAGTTGCAGTAGCATGAATATTTGCACATCAAAAAGAATTCATTACTTGACCAAAATACTATAAAATTCCTTTAAGCTACAGACTCTGAAAACACAGTTCAAATGTACTTTTATTAAGCAAATTCTAATGAATATGCAACCTTTAAGTAATATCAATGGCAATAAAAATATTACATTTCTAAACAGTTTTCGCTTCAGCTTTTTATTTTTCATAAAACAACCAGAGGCTTTGCCTGCTTCACCCACTCGTGCAGCCAACAGGCTTTGAAGAGATTTCTTCATATTCTGCTAACACAGAACTCTCAAACCACATGGAAGAATTAAGCCTTTTTACCATAACGGCCATTGGCTGGAAGCTTTCTTGAAAAATAATTAGTGAAATTTTGTGGTGAAGGATATAGGAGGCAGGACAATGTCGGGTTTTAAATATCCCTTTATCACACACTCCAGATGATGGAAAAGAAATGCTGGGGCAATAGGTCAGCTGTTTTAATGTTTCTCCCTGAATCAAAGAGGGAGGGGACTTTATGGATCCCAGCTGTGCTTACTTTCGGGTTTCCTGGCTCTTTACTATTCTGTAGTTTGTAGTCTACGTGTCCAAAGCTCAAGGGAGGTTTTAGTGCAGCAGCTTGCTCGGGTTAGTTTTCTTTTCTTTTTTACAAAGCGTATCAGATACTTGAAATGCTCAGCTTACTGCAGAGTTGCATTTAAATGGCAGGCCAAGGCCGGAGAGGAGAGAGAGCGAATGAATATGAAGAAAGAGTGGAAAGGAGGATGAGAGACTAGATACCAGCAAGTGAACCCACTGTAATTTATTGAGTTCCAAAGCAGGAAAAACAGAAGGGGGAAAAGATGGAAGGAACCAAAGAATCAAGACTTGAGAGGACTGAAGGCCTTGTCTACCTTTTACTTTAAGTTTTGTTGTACGTCATAATCATCTGGAAAGCTTGTAAAATGAGGAATTCCAAGACTTGCTGACAGTCTTTGATGTGTCTGGGGCCCAGGAATCTGCATTTTTAACAAGAAGCAGGTTCATAGCCATAATAATGTTGACGGGCAGTTCCTCCCAGGTTTTGGGGCCTGTAGCAGTTGCCTGAAGATGGGCTACATGCACACAATAAGCCACAGAGGCAGAAAGGAGAGTGAACATGTCACAGGGGACTAGGGAAATAAGGTCAGAGCAGTGCATGAGGAGCAAAACAAAAGTGAGACTAACGAGCTGTGGGAGGAAGAGGGTTAAAAGAGAAAGTGAGTAGCTACAGAGATTCTTTTGAGCTTATAGCATCCAGATTTGACTGTTAATATGAGATAGAAGACAGGGAAAAAGAGAAGAAATACAAGGTGACTGAGTTGCTGTTTATTAGCCAAAAATCATGCCTAGATTCCTTGATCACGTGGTCAGTCATGTGTCTCAAACATTCCTCTTTGAGATGCTCATTGCACAATAGGGAAATCATAAAAAAATACTATTAGAAAGAAATGACTAATTGGAGTCATTTTCTTTATTCCCAGAAGTTCTACAGAGGCACCTAATTTTTGTTAGAGAGGAACACGGAATTTTAAAGTAGTTGAAAGGAAATTGGATCCAGAAGAGATAGGATCTAAAATTGCCAGTGGAAAGATGGAAGCCTGTTATTCCTTGCCTGGCTTGAAGAAAACTTCAAATCTTCAGAGTTCAAGTGCTCATTTTAAGAGTTTAGAGTTCAAAATGGTATTTGGTTAGCCACTGATGATGACAAAATTTCTCGTTTGAGGGACTTGGAAGGAGCAACAGGGTTGGAAGGAAGCCTGAGGTTGGGTTTGCATTAGCACTTTATATAAGCTGGAGAAAGGCAGCTGTTCATCTGAAACAATAGAGGTTATGGAGATTGCTGGTGGTAGGGTGAGGGCCGCTAACACTATCCAAGACCCCTTTTTGATGAGTCAACAATGAAGCAGACTTACAGAAGGCTTCACCGAAATGTCTATTTAACCACAGAGAAAATGAAAACATGAGTCTTAAGGAGACTGACAAACTACTCCCTACATCCTGGAGGGGACTCAGCTGACTACAAAGACCTTGAAATGACCTGTGCGCACCTGCCACCTGAAATGAAGCAAGGCGCCGAGTCCCCACCACTGCAGCCTCTTGGTTTCCTTTTGTTGTTGTTGTTGATCCTCACTGATTTTTAGAGAGAGTGGGAAGGATGGAGGGAGGGGGGATAGAGAGAAACATCAATGTGAGAGAGACACATCGATTGGTTGTCTCCTGCACATGCCCAAATCAGGGCCTGGAGTTGAACCTGCAACCCAGGCACATGCCCTTGACCAGGAATCAAACACATGACCCTTAGGTGCACCAGCCAATGCTCTAACTGCTGAACAACACCAGCCAGGGCAGCCTCTAGACACTCACTGGCCTGCCAATCCATTCAGTGTTCTTGGGTCATCCATACGAAGGCACATGGGAACGTCGGGTCCCCCTGCTTGGCACACACGGGTATGGAAAGCCATCTTGGCAGCGGGTATTGGCAGCCACCCCCTTCTGCCCGTGCTGCATTATAGCTCTCACATGTTGTTGAACACCGATTCCCTTAAACAAGTATAGATTGGGCTACCCTTGACCCAGGGAAGCAATTCACTAGCTCCAGGGTCCTCAGTTTCCCTGACACCTTTTCTAGATTATTTTTTAATTGATCTACACCCTTAGAGGAGGAATGTGAGATCACTGGCTCTAACTGCATCCTATCTATTCTTTTTCTCCAAATTGCACTAGAAAAACAAAGTCCGCTCTTTCATTGCTTCCTGTAGGCAGGGCCTCTACTGACCGGGTGCTCTCTTCTTCACACTTGGAGAGGAATCCTGTGATCACGTTAGCAATTATGAAAGCGAGAGCTCCAAGAATTCAGAAAATCCTTTTCTCTGTGGGCAAAGCCATTTGACAGTCAGAAGCTAAACATTGATTGCTTTCTTTCTCTTGCATTCCTGGTTTGAACAGTTCTAATGAGCCCTGACCATCATTCACGTTAGAGGGATGCTCCAAAAGGGAAACCACAGTAAAACGTTTCAAAAATATCATTCCCAGTACACAAATATTTCCCCCGCTTATCGTTTTGAAAGAGTTGCATGTTTTTCTTTATAGGCATTTACAATTGTTATGTAATAAGGGAGCAAACTGCCTTCTCGGGACTAGTGCACTGACCTTCCCTTCTTACCTGGAATGCGACCCCCACCCCTTTCTCATCCCCTTATCCGCTTTCCTCAGGTCTCTGATGCTGGCTTTACAAAAGGTCTTTCCTGACCATTCTGTCTCAAATGAGTGCTCCCTAAACACTCTGCATTCCCTTCCCCCTAATCTTTGTGGCCCTTATTGCTACCTGACATACCATTTGCTTATTGGTTGATTCTGTCTCCTCCCATTGGAATGTCAGATCCTTGAGTGAGAGCTACACTGTGTTTTGTTAACTGTTGTATCCCTAAGGCAGTTTGCTCCCTTATTACATGGGCTTTTCTGCATTTATTAAGATGCATTTTTTTTCTCTTTTAAGCCTCATTTTGGGATGACTTGTGAATGAAATGACAAGTCAATTTTAAATTTTTAGAAGTAATTTTATGTACTTTTTGAAATCTTAAAATATTTCTACATGTTCTATAATGTTGTTTTTAGAATATTTTCATCTATATTTATAAGTCAAGTTGATTTGTATTTTTTTACTGTATTAAACTCTCCTTGCATTTCGAATAATTTTTGCTTTACATAGTTAATGCAATATCATTTGATATAAAAGATTCATGGCTACATTTTTTGGGTAAATTACACCATTTACTCATATAAATTATTCATCTTTATCTCATTTAAATTTCCCTTGGTTGTTACTTATTCTTAATAATGCCATCCATGAATTTTTAAGATAACAGTTTTCAAACTTCTATTTTTTTGTTTTTCTTTTGAATGACAAGTGATTATTATTTTATTTAAACATTCAAACTTTAAAATTTTTTAAAAATTATTTTTCATTAATATGTATTCTCTGGTTATTTAGAAACAATTCTCAGGCAATATTTTTGAAAAATATAGTTTCATTGATTTTAGAGAGGAAGGGAAAGGGAGAGAGAGATAGAAACATCAATGATGAGAGAGAATCATTGATTGGCTGCCTTCTGCACGCCCCCTACTGGGGATTGAGCCCACAACCCAGGCATGTGCCCTGGACTGGAATCGAACCTGGGACCCTTCAGTCTACAGACCAATGTCCTATCCACTGATCCAAACCATCTAGGGCTCTCAGGTAATATTTAAATATTTTAATGTATAGCTCAAAAAGAAAAGAACTCTTTAAAAATAACCATAATACTGTTATCACATCTAAAAATTAATATAGTTCCTTAATATCCTCAAATATCCAGTGACAATTTATACTTCCCAATTGTCTCATTTTTCTTTTCTTTTCTTTTTTTCCATCACCATTTATACCCCTATGCCCTTTTCCACCTACACTTAATTGTTTCATTTTTCAAACATAATTTATTTGTTTGAATCAGGATTCAAGTAATGTCCATACATTGCAATTGGTCAATGTCTCTTAAATTCCATTTAATCTAAAGTTCTACCTCTATCTCTGGGTTTTTTCTTTTCTTATTCTTCTACCCTTTACTTAAATACCTCATTGAAAACTGTCCCAAGTTGAGTTGTCAAGAGAGAGACCTTAGACTTGACAATGAGTGATATTCTTCATGGTAGCTTCCCATTTATTTTAATTTCTCAGATTTCATCAATATGCTGGACTGCCCAGCTGGCGTGGCTCGGTGTTGAGCATCAGTTTTGAATCAGGAGATCACAGTTCAATTCCTGGTCAGGGCACATGCTCAGTTTTGGGCTGGGTCCCCAGTGTGAGGCATGTAGGAGGCAGCCAATCAATGATTCTCTCTCATCATTGATGTTTCTATCTCTCTCTCCCTCTCCCTTCCTCTCTGAAATCAATAAAAATATATTTTAGAAAACCTTGCTGGACTGAGACAGGTGCAATAGGTTATTCATCTCTATTGCTTCTGCCCTGTTCATAGCTTAATAGTGGTTTCACTAGACCAGATGTATAATCGGTGAGAATCACATATAGTCATTTATGCAAACTCCCTGAAAAATCTTCACTTTCCTACTTTCTCCTGTTCATGGATAGGGACTTGTGCAGTCTCTTATTATACCACTAGAGGCCTGATGCACAAAATTTGTGCAAGAGTAGGCCTTCCTTTCCCTGTCTGCTGGCACCAGCTTCCCTCTGGCACCTGGGACCTGGGCTTCCCTCACAGCCCTGGCTTTGTCCAGAAGGTTTTCTGAAAGGACGTCTGGTCTAATTAGCATATTACACTTTTATTATTATAGATGTACGCCCATTCCCTCTCTTTAGAAACTGTGCACTTAGAATCTATTTATTTTCAGCTGTCAGCCTTAGTTACCCATTTTTGTAAAACTGGAAAAGTTTTACTCAACACCCTATTAGATACATATAGAATTTGATCTATCATATCTCTCCTCCACGTTCTTTGTCTTCCCTATTAAAAATTTACCTCTTTGCTTTTTGCTCGGTATTAATAACAATGGCTAACATTTAAGTACCAGAGGCCTGATGCACAAACATTCGTGCAAGAATGGGCCTTCCTTCCCCTGGCTGCCAGCACCTCCTTCTCTCCCAGCTGGATCCACCTTTCTGCCTTTGCTCTGGCCTGGAGCCGCCTTTCTGCCTTCCTACGCTGTCCAGAGGCCCGGAGCTTCTGGGGTGGTGCGGAACGCCTGCGACATCACCATGGCAACGACGCAAGCATCCCGCCCCACCCCCAGCTGCTCAGCGCCGGCATATGCAAACTAACCCACCATCTTTGTTGGGTTAATTTGCATACTCACTCCTGATTGGCTGGTGGGCGTCACGAAGGTACGGACAATTTGCATCTTTCTCTTTTATTAGTGTAGATTTTATGTGTCAGACATTTAGAATTTGCATACTTATCTTATTTAACTCTCACGGCAATCCAATAAAGGGAATATTAGTTCATTATTATAGATGAGGATCCCGCACCAAGATTCAATTCCTCCGACATATCCTCTAAGGCTTGGGATAGATAAGGCATTTGTCACAATAATACCAAGACTTTGTTCACGTTAATGAGGACTAAATAGAGGGCAGGGAATCTATTTTATCAGTGTTCTCTTGGAACAAGCTAGATTAGTTAGGACTTAACATATTGTGGGGTGAGGTGGTTAATACTCTGAAACTTTTTTCCTGGGGTTGAAATACTACTTCTACAATTCACTGCTTATTTGACCTTAGGTAAGCCCCTTGATTTCACTATTCCTTAGTTTCTGCATCTCTAAAGTGCAAATAATAACAGTATTGTCCTCACAAAGTTGATGTGACGATTATATGAGTTAATCTGTATAAAATGTTTAAAATAGAGTCAGAACTACGAATATAATGTAAGAGCCACATGAGTACATAAAAGAATGTTGTTAGCTAGTAGTATGTAGTTTTTCATGAATATTCATATATAAATTCAGTGAACAAAGTGAGGGAAGTATTATTCAGTAGCAAGTTCCTTGAAGAAACAACCAAAGCACAAAACCCACATTTTCTTTTTATGAATCCTGCCTAAATTATCCACATCTGAGTAAGAAAGTGGGAATGACATACTAATGGAAAAACAGGCTAATAAGCCTACCCTAGTTTCACATTCAAGGGGTGGAATAATTTATGGGAAAGCTCTCAAGGCTTCTAAATGCTGCAATCAAATCACTATATGGAGAAAGTTACAAAATCGAATTCCAAACAATGAAAACATCAGTTTCTTAATGGAACAGTTCCAACCATCTGGCATTCATATGTTGTTTGCAGGGGCTGCTATTGTACAGACATAATGACCCAATCCCACCTCTAGGCAAGAAGCTTCATGAAGGAAGTTTACCCTGGCCATTTGTAGTTGATTAACATAGCCAGAAGAGTTTTTCTTTTTCTTTCTTTTTTTTAAGAAAACACAAAAAGAAGGAGATCCAGATATATTTGTTGATTGCAAGAGAGTGGACAGATTTCAACATCTCAAATAAATCTTTCTTCAAGAAACTTTAAAAAAAAAGAAGTGTCCTGTTACATCAGCTGGATGTAGTCTTGATGATAATCATTTATCTTTTCTAAACAGATTTAAATTCAATATTGGATACTTTTCTTACTACACCTTAAGAACGGATTTTGAATTAAACTTGGAACACAGGAAGTAATGACAGTTCATTTTCTTTAAGTGAACTGCTAATTTTGTTAGCATATTATCTTTGCCCTTTACTTATGGAACTTGACTTACAAAGGTTCATTCATTCACTTAAAATTAATTTGTCCAATAAGTATTTACTAAACCTCTATTAAGTGCTAGATATTGACTTAGGCATACCTGTTAAATAGAGTGAACAAAAGACAGGCTTTTAAGAAATAGGGCCAGGTGTGTTATAAAAAGGGAAGATTGATCTAAAATGTTAACAACATGAGAGATTTAAAAAAGATAATGGAGTAAGACAAAAAGAAGATGGAAGACATAAGGAGATGTGTAAGATCATTTAAAACTTAATGAGAATGAAATACACATCACCCAGCTTTTTGAACCTGGTAAGAGTGCAGAACCTCTACCTTGCATGTCCCAGAACTGTGTGGAGAGAAGCACAGTGTCCCACAGTGGGTCTTTGAGAGTGATGCTTCCACTCTCTAACTTCACGGATCCATGTATTTTTCCTGTTGGTGACAAAGCACCACATAAAGGTTTCTCTGACCCTGAAAGATTGTCCCCAATCCTTGCAGGGTATTGTCTCCATATTGGTGTTTCATCTGTGTCTTTAGCAGGATATTCCGTCCCTCCACAGGAAGCTTCTGTGGCAGTTATGTGACAGGACAACGGGATGGGGCAGTTATGTGACAGGACAACGTGATTCATTCTTGCACCTTCTTCACTGTAAATTAAATGCCTCTGTTGAATATTGTTGCCCAGCCCCTGTGGCTCAGCGGTTGAGTGTCGACCCGGGAACCAAGAGGTCACAGGTTCGATTTCCAGTTAGGGCACAAGCCCAGGTTTCAGGCTTGATCCCCAGTGGGGGCATGCAGGAGGCAGCTGATCAATGATTCTCTTTCATCATTGATGTTTCCATCTCTCTATTCCTCTCCCTTCCTCTCTCTAAAAAAACAATAAGAACGTATTTTTTTAAAAAGTTAAAAACAGAATGTTGTATGGAATTTCATTCCTGTGGATCAGGCATTCCATAAGCCTTGGGTTGTGGTGCTGGCCAAGGCGCTGAGGGCATGGAGGGCAATGCCATCCTTTTCCAGAGTAGGTGCCCATTCTTGTGGAAATGAACCACAGGCCCTTCTAGGATGGAAGGTGCCCAACCCAATCAACTTGCCAACAAGCTGTCTCCTCAAGAACTAGTTCCTACTAGGGGCTCAGAGTTGGTCCATGCGTGTGTCCATGCTTTTGGCTTTGAATTGGTCTCTGTTGTCGGCAGCTTGAGAGATCAGCTTTGGTAAGTGGCAGCGTATGCTATTGGGCCCATGCATAGCCCCCCTCTCGGCCATGGTGGCCACTTCATTCATGTGTCCATTGTGCCGCTTACAAAGGCTACCTCAGTGTGCCTGCTTGTGGAGATGCGCAGGAACTCTTATCTTTTCCCTCTCCTTTTGCCTGTTGGAAGAATTATGGAAGGGGGAGGATCATGTTCATTCAAGTTCATTTTATAATTTACACTTGCCAAAAACCTCTACCTAATGGGTCATATTCATGTTCTCTAAGTCTAAATTTCTACAAGTCAATGCAGATCTCTCTGGGAAGAAGTTTATTGTTGTTGCTATTAACCTTTCAGAAACTTAAAGTCCCACAAATGGGTTTTGAAGATAACTTTTCACAGATAATTTTACAGACGTTTTCTTGGAAATTAGAGATAAATTAACCTCCTAAGCAAATTCTATCAAGGCTCGGTTGCTATCACTTCATTCCTCTGATCATACTGCATCTTCCCACGGTTTTAAAATGTCCGGTGTTACTGTTCATATTTCTTAGAGACCATCTGTACTCTGAAAATTAGCAGTGACTTCTGCGAAGTCATTTGTCTGCATAGTAATCCTCCCAAGAATCTGGCCATATCTTATATATAAAATTGGTTCCTATTCTAGGATCTTATATATAAAATTGGTTCCTATTCTAGGATTGCAATATTTCCATGGAGCCGACAAGAGGTGGCCAAGGGTTCTTGGAACTCATGGATGAGAACTTTACACTAAGTGGATGTTATGGGCTGAATTGCATTTCTCCCAAATTCATATGTTGAAGTACTAACCCCCAGGACCTCAGAATATGACAGTATTTGGAGATAGGGCTTTGAAAGAGGTAATTAAAGAAAAAAAAATAAAGAGGTAAATAAGGTAACATGAGGTTATATGAGCAAGCCTTAATCCAATAGTACTGGTGTCCTTATAAGAAGAGGAGATTATGACACAGACACACAGATTGAGGGGAGACCAAGTAAAGATGCATGGAGAACACCACCATCTGCAAGCCAAGGCCAGAAGTCTCAGGAGAAACAACCCTGCTAACACCTTGACCTTGGACTTCTAGCCTCCAGAATAGTGGGATAATACATTTCTGTTGTTTAAGCCTGTCTATAGGACTTTGTTAAGGCAGCCCTAGCAAAGTAATATATTGGGTATGAATGTCAGTCAATAAACTTAGATATTCAATAACATTTAATTTAGATTAAATTCTTACCTGGATCTCCCATTCCTCAGTGTTGGAGGGAAAATAGGAGCCTAGTTCTTTTGGCGGTCTTCTCTATTCTTAGGGAATTAGTTCACTCCCGTATAGATCAGAGTTTTATGTAACGTCAGGGAGATAGAGAGGCCCATCTAGCCCTGGTCCTTAGGGGTTGCCTCTGAGACTTCCTTTGTTCAAGTTCATTGCTGCTGTGCTTTCCATGGGATGTGAGCATCTTTTACTAAATTAGTCTAGGTTCCATCTACCGAAACACTCCTTGTCGTCTTTTCTTCTCCAGGGCCTTGCTGTGTCCCCAACAGCATTGCCAGGAAGCAGGGCAGAGATGCCATCTGTTCTTGGGGTACACAGACTCTCTCTTTCCCACTCCAAGTGTACTGTTTTTTTCTTCAGGTGTCTACGCACCATTCTGTGCCGGTAAATCCCCTTCTCCTAAGAGCTTAGGCTTTCTGTACAGATTTTTGCTCTTCCGTTTGCTGTTTGGCCACAGACTTTCCTAAGTAATGAGCACAGAGCATATGACTATTCAACAAGGAAAGAGAGGAAAGTGAAATTCAGGGAGAAGAAAATGTGGAATAAAAGCCTCAAAATATAGTCCTGTCATATACGTGTTACATCCCATTCAAGACAGAAGAAACTATACACTATTGATGACAGAAATATATTTTATGGTTATATAGGATTAGGATACTAGTTGTGGAAAAGCACAAGCTTTACACATAGAAATAAACTACTGATTTGTTTATTATAAAGTTAATTTTTCTTAGGACATGTTTATAGTGTGTCTTGGTTTTACATCCAGTACAGTCATTTTCTGCTCTTAGGTGGTGTTGTACTTATATGTGTTTAATCACAATAGCAGCCCCCAAAGTATGACTGTGATGGCTGAACATTATTTCATAATAGTTTGATTTAGAAATATTATTGCATGGATAGATCCAGGTAATTTCACTTGCACTTAAAACATATTATTTAGTTGTTGTTTACAAGTAATAAATTGCACCAATCTTAAATGTTCAGCTCAATGACTTTGAACAATTATAAACGCCCAGGTTATCACCACACAAAGCAAGATAGAGGACATTTCCGTCACCCCAGGAGATTTTCTTTCATGCCTACTTAGTCAGTCCCAACTCCTTAAGCCAGTGGTCGGCAAACTGCGGCTCACGAGCCACATGCGGCTCTTTGGCCCCTTGAGTGTGGCTCTTCCACAAAATACCACGGCCTGGGCGAGTCTATTTTGAAGAAGTGGCATTAGAAGAAGTTTAAGTTTAAAAAATTTGGCTCTCAAAAGAAATTTCAATCGTTGTACTGTTGATATTTGGCTCTGTTGACTAATGAGTTTGCCGACCACTGCCTTAGGCAATCATGGTTCTTTTCCTAATGTCAAAGATTAGTTTTGCCTGTTTTGGAACATCATAGATATGAATTGTGTTGTATGTACTGTTTTGTGTCTGTCTTGTTTTGTTCAGCATGTTTTTTATGATTCATTCATGTTGTTGTGTATCTCAGAAATTTGTTCCTGATATTGCTGATTAGTCTTCCATTCGTGTCCACTTTTGTTTTTTTTTTTAATTTTCAGAATTTATGTTGGCAGAGAACGGGGGATGGGGAAGAAGGGAATGGCAGAGCCTTCAGGGAAATGCAATCAGCGCTTAGTCGGGCAGAATTGGTGCAAAGATGTAACTCCTCTAACTTGCTCACTTTTGGTGAGTGCCCCTCCAGAGGGCAGTACATCAGAATCTGTCCTTTTCTCGGCTCAATCCACAACTTGGGTGCATGGTGTCATCAAACATGAGAGATTACAGTCAAAATGTGTGTGAATATATATATTCGTTTAAGTCAAGGTAATTGATAGATTCCCAAAATGTAGTGGCTCAAGGAACAAGAAATTTCGTTTCCACATAATGGTCCCGAGTGGTGTTAACATCAGTGGAGAGGCCCGCCTTCACATGGGCGCTTAGGTGTCAGGACTTAAGGCTGCCTGTCAACTTCAATCCCTGGCTTCCAAGGTTGGTGTGTGCATTATCGTCACCGTCAACCAGGAGGGACAAAGAGCATGAGGGGAGACATGGGAGGGGATGTTAGAGGGAGCCCTAGAATCAGCAGAGGTCACTTATGCTCACGTTGGACTGGACAGAACAGAGTTATGTGACCTCAACTAACTGCAAGTGGGGCTGGGAAATCTAGCCGAGCTGGTGCCCAAGAAGGCAAGAATGAATATTGTCGTTAGACGCACCCTCCACATTTATCAGGAGAGCTCTTTCACAGCTTTCATTACCAGTAGGTTCTGAAAGGGGTTCACCACCCAAAATGTGTCAGAGCCTTCTGTTAGGCACCGCTCGTCGTGCTGGTCCTACCTTGCTCTAGGGCAGTGGTTCTCAACCTTTCTAATGCCGCGACCCTTTAATACAGTTCCTCATGTTGTGGTGACCCCCAACCATAAAATTATTTTCGTTGCTATTTCATAATTGTAATTTTGCTACTGTGAATGAATCGTAATGTAAATATCTGTGTTTTCCGATGGTCTTAGGCGACCCTGCTAGCAGTTCTCAATCTGTGGGTCAGGTTGAGAACCAACCGCTGCTGTAAAGCCTAAGACCATCGGAAAACACAGATATTTACATTATGATTCATAACAGTAGCACAATTACAGTTATGAAGTAGCAACGAAAATAATTTTATGGTTGGGGGTCACCACAACATGAGGAACTGTATTAAAGGGTCGCGGCATTAGAAAGCTTGAGAACCACTGCTCTAGAAGGTAGGACAGGCTGTCGAGTCAAAACAACAGGAAGGACATAAAATGCAAGGGACTTAGGAAACCCATCTGCCCCACTTTTGCCCGGTGGCACGATAGAGTTGGTATTCCTTGGAATACTCATTGCAGGTCAAGAGGCAGACATCATACTGACTACTAGAACTCACAAGAACTCAGCATATTAAACTCAGCCTATTTTATTTGAAAGAAAGGAACGGATTCTGTCATGGTTTGTGCTTTTTGTACCTCATGTAATATATTCTTCTCTATTCTGAAATGATGAAGATATTTTAAAATCTGGAAGTTTTACCTTGTAAATGTATGTATTTACATCAGTAAGAACTGATTTTTTTTACAGTCAGGGGAAGGGATCCATGTTTTATTAAAAAATATACAGTGTATATATAATATATTTATAATTATCTCAGCATCATGCATTCAAGAGAACATCTTTGATGCTCTCATTTACTTTGACTCATTTCTCATTTATATGTGGTTCTGTTTCTGAACCTGCTATTCTCTTTCATTAGATTATTTAGCAATCACCGCACCAATACCACATTATTTCAACTGGTGAAGCTTTAGGATATTTTGATATCCGGAGGGGACATTTTCCCTCCTTATGCTTCTATAGAATGGTCTTGGATATCCTTGGCCTCTTCCACTTCCATGCGAATTTTAGAATCACTTTGTCAGGGTCTATGAAAACCCTAATACAATTTGGAATAGGTTGCTCTGTGTTTATGGAGTCTTCTCCATGAACATTATGTATCTCTTCATTTATTTAGGACTTTTTTATGTGTTTCAGTAAAGTTTTATAATTTTCCTTATACAGGTACTATAACTTCAATTAGTTTTTATCCAAATTATAATAAAGGTTTATTGCTATTATGAAAGAGACCTTTAAAAATTCATTATCTCTAGGGGGTGTGGCTTCTTTGTATATTGATCTTTTATTCAACAATGTTGCTAAAAATCTCTTATTTGCTCTCATTCTTGATTGCTTGGATTTCTTAGTAGATAACAGTATCATCTATAAATCATATTTTTATTGTTTTCTAACCCTTATGCCTTCTAATTTCTCTCTCTCTCTCTCTCTCTCTCTCTCTCTCTCTCTGTCTCTCTCTCTCTGTTTTATTTTGGCAAGGGGCTTCAGGATAATGTTGAGTAGAAATGGAAAACTTAGCTTTTTGTCCCTAACATTTAAAGAAAAATGTTTACTGAATTAACATTAAGGATAATGCTTATAGAATTAGATTGTTCAGGAAATTTCTCCATTTCCAAGTTTGCTAAGATTTAAAAAATATAAACGAGTGGCAAAACATTTTCTAATATTAAACCATTCTTACATTATGGTATCAACCCAATGTGCTTAAGAGGAATTTTAAAAAATTTGCTGGACTTAGTTTGATAATATTGTATGTATAAATATTTACTCCTTTTGAGAGTGGCCTGTAATTTTCCTTTCTATGTTTTTGTCTGAATTTGGTATCAATATTTTATTAGCTCATAAAATAATTCCTTCTTTTTCTATTATTTGAAACCATTTGAATAGAGTTTATTTGTCTGTGAAGATCAAATAATGGGAAAGGTGTCTTTCCCATCAAACCTTTGACCCTTTTTGTAAGTAGACTTAGAAATAAAAGTTCAATTTATTTAATGGTTATAAGTATATTCATGTTTAAAAAATTTTAATAAATAATTTTATAATTTACAACTTACTAAAAAGTATCTATTTTAGCTGTTTTTAATTGTTCACAAAATCTTAATATTAAAAAATGACTGAAAACATAAAATCTTATTCACAGTCTTTGTCTTTTCTCCCCCATCAGTCTTACTAGAAATTTACTTAACTATTCTTTTATAGAACTAGCTTTTTGTTTTGTGACCCTTTCTATGATTTCTTTGTATCTATGCCTATTTTTGCTCTAAAATGATACATATAACACACATATTTTTTTGTTCTTTATTTCCTCCCCTGCCCCCACCTTTGTTTTAGATTGGAGCCTTTTATTTGGGTGAGGGAGACAAAGGATTTGCTTGTCCTTGATCTATTCAGGCATTGCCCAGGTTATTCATGCAGAAATATGAGGTAAGAGAAAAGGTGAGCAGATTAGGGTTTTCATTTCATTGCAGTCTAGTCCTCAGACAAGGTTGTTACACGCACAATCCCCATTCCTAGAGTCTCCCTATGCCACTTCTACCCTGAAGAGTGTTATTTTTTTTAAACTAAATTGGGCTGCCTCACCCACCTCTGCTACTGGCCTTTTAAAATAGAAAGGTTTCCTAAGGAGAATGTTTTCTCTCTAGCCCAGGGGAAAAACACTGGTAAGGCACAAATACCCCATTTTAAAGAGGAAGACACCTATGCCTGGGGGCATTTGGAAAACACACACACACACACACACACACACACACACACACACACACACACACAACGTTCCCAAGCAGGCTGAATTCTCTTAGGGTATCATTTCACCAGAATATATTCTTTGAATTAGTCTCTGCATCAAAATGGACTGGAGGGAAAGTTTCCAACAGATCTTTTTTGCTGATAGTTTTGATTACTCCGTAGTAGAAAATTTCCAAGGCTTTTGCCAGAGGGAAGGGGACACGGGGAGGAAGGGAGAGCGGGCATGGCCAGCAGACCCTTTTGAACAAACAGAGCCCAAAGCAGTGACAACCAGTTTTTCTACCCTAAATGCTTTGCCAATTATAGACTTTGGACCACTAGATAACATCGAGGATTGGACAAAGTCCTTTAAGATAGCCACATAAACCCTACTTGAAATATCCCTCATTAAAATTCTCTTCGTTTTGCCGGAAATATTTTTTCTCACGTTTGACCGCACCAGCTGTCTATTTGGCTCTGCTGAAGTCATTTGAAGAAACAAATCTAGAGAAACATTGCTTGGCAGAGGATAAGAGAGGGAGGTTAGGACCGAAAGCAGTGGGATGACTACCCAACGTCAAGAGGGCCACAGACAGATTAAAACATTAAAGAAAGTGTATCACGGTATTCTTCGTCTCTGTTGAAACATCTTCTACGTCAGTGTTTTAAGACGCCTGTTCAATTACATGATCTTACTTTGATAAAGACAATTTGGAACATAATAAAATACTGTGCTAGTATTACCACCCCATTTCACAGATGACAAAACTGGCTCATTTGGAATACAATACTAGTTTTATTGGATCAATTTCTGTGCTGAACAGGATTTGACTACTAGTAAAGTTGTTGACCTGAAGCTGGCTGCAGAGCGGGCGCTTTTAAAATGTTTTTACTGATTTGAAAGAGAGGAAGGGAGAGGGAGAGAAACATCCAGATAAACATTGATAGGCTGCACGCCCCTTACTGGGGACTGAGCATGCAACCTGGCATGTGCCCTGACGGAGAGTCACACCTTGACCTCCTAGCTCAGTGGTCGGCAAACTCATTAGTCAACAGAGCTAAATATCAACAGTACAACGATTGAAATTTCTTTTGAGAGCCACATTTTTTAAACTTAAACTTCTTCTAACACCACTTCTTCAAAATAGACTCGCCCAGGCCGTGGTATTTTGTGGAAGAGCCACACGCAAGGGGCCAGAGAGCCGCATGTGGCTCGTGAGCCGCAGTTTGCCGACCATGGTCCTAGCTCATAGGTGGACACTCAACTACTCAGCCACACCAGTTGGGCCGGAGCAGGTGCTTTTAGCCAGGTCCACACTTGTGAAGAAAACAGGTCCATCCAGACTGACTTCCTGTTTTGTTCTCCATTTCATTTTAGGACACGGTAGACCAAATAAAGAGGACAGAAAGCGTTTCACAGCAAATAACTTAGAACTCTTTAATACAAGTCTTGTGTGGACACAACGCCTTATTGGATGTTAGTAAGAAGACCACAGAGTCATTAAGGCAGTTAATATATAGTCAAAGCAGAAGCAGCCATGTTCCTTCAGACAGCCAGAGAGAAAATCAATATATTGGAAGGTATCCAAGTTGAATGGTAGGCAAGAAACTCATTTTCACATTGCCTTTGATTTATGATAGGAGTAAACATTGAAATAATTATCAAAGATTTATTTTATGTGTACTAATATAATTAATAATATAACAATACTTTAATTCTTTAAAATTAAATTTTAAATTTCTCTTTAGGAGAGGATGCAGAAGTTTTGGTTTTGAGGAACTGAAAGTAAATAAAAAGTGTGTCGTACGAAGGAGACAGGAAAATCCGCTAGGTGGTTTTCCTGAGTTGGAAGGAAAAGCCCTTTCGGTATATTTTACTTTTCTTACCAATGTATAGTTTTTATTATACTTAGATCTTTTAAAAAAAAAACATATTTTATTGATTTTACGGAGAGGAAGGGAGAGAGATAGAGAATTAGAAACATCCATGAGAGAGAAACATTGATCAGCTGCCTCCTGCACGCCCCCTACTGGGGATGGAGCCCACAACCACAGTACATGCCCTTGACCAGAATCCAAACCGGGACCCTTCAGTCCTCAGGTGATGCTCTACCAGGCGTCCTCAAACTACGGCCCGCGGGCCACATGCGGGTGTTTTTGCCGTTTTGTTTTTTTTACTTCAAAATAAGGTATGTGCAGTGTGCATAGGAATTTGTTCATAGATTTTTTTAAACTATAGTCCGGCCCTCCAACGGTCTGAGGGACAGTGAACGGGCCCCCTGTTTAAAAAGTTTGAGGACCCCTGCTATCCACTGAGCCAAACCGGCCAGGGCTATACTTAGATCTTATAGTGGGCATTTTCCTCTTTGTCCTGATATAAATATATATATTTTTTAGAATTTAACATCAACTCTTATTATTTGTGAGGTAAGACTATATGCGTTTTCTGCATGTCATACATCAATATTAGTACTGTGCATGTATTAACAGTTCTATTTTTTCATATTTTCAGTGGTTTATTGTAAAATAAATCATACATTGGTAGGAAATGAGAGAAAGCAGAGCCGTTTAAAGTTGATTTTTAAAAAGGGATTTGAAAAACTGTTTAAAAAGGAAACAGCTTCCGGTAGGAATGGACTACCAGCCAGGGCTTAGCCTGGAGCCTCCAGTGCAAACCACCAGGGGCCCTCAGCCCAGGTGGTCAGCAGTCTCACCCTGGAGGTGGTCGTGCTGCCTTGGAAGCATACCTCCCGGGAGCCTAAACCATGTCCACTTCCTCCAAGAAGGTTTCTCCTCCCCGAGTGAGGTTTGTAGTCACCTCTCCTTTCTGCAAAGCCCCAGGTTAACGAGTGACCGCCCACCTGTGCAGCACTCCCGCGCCGTTCTGCAGTTCTTAGATGTCCTTGTATCAGTCCTGCCTGGTATCTTACCTCTCGCTGCCCTGGCTGTCTATATGCTATTTCAGGCCAGAGTTCACCAAGCTTTTTTTTTTTTTATCTCTAAGCAGCTACTTTTGACGGGTGGCGGCTTTAGCAGTGGAGCAAGAGGCAGAGAATTCACCAGCACCACGAAAATCCTGGGGAACCAAGGCTGAAAGGTGGGTGGGGGTGGCGCGGCCTGAGCGACCGCGATTGCTTGGGTGCAGTTTTCGGGCCTGGGTGAATCTGTTCCTGGCTGGGCTGACACTTCCCAAAGAAGGATCCCCAGGCCGTCGTCCCCGCGCCGCGCCCGCCCACACCTCCAGGTGTGCATTCCCCGCCCTTAATTACTCCTCTCAAACGGATAGCTGGCGCTTGCAAAGTTGCACCGGGGAAGCGGAAGAGCAGGGTGTGTAATCACGGACGTGGGGAGCTGAGGGAGCACGCTCACACTGCCTGCGGTCTGCAGACCCAGTCGATCGAAAACTCCGACCTGGAAACGGGTGCACCTTTCCGGCCGCAAAGTCGGCTCTGGGTGCTTTGCAGCCTCCAATTAGAGGCTGCTGCGCTCGGAGAAACTTCGTCTGCTGGAAACTTGGGACGCTGACTTACGAGAGGCCGTACTTAGGGGTTTTGCGGGCCCCGCGATGTTTTCCAGGGCTTTTCAAGTGGGAAGAGAAGAGCGAGGAAATGAGAATGCAGCGTGTGGGGGAGCCCACCCGAGTCCCGCCAGCTGCCGCGCGCCGAGGTGAGCGCTGGAGGGCCTGGGGGTGGGGATCCCGAGCCGGCGGCCGCGGGTCTCCCGCCGCGGGTGTGTCAGATCTGGGGTGTGGGGGGGGGGAGGGGGCGGAGAAGGGGGGAGATTGGTAAAATAATGAATGGGCTTCGGCTGCCGGGGCGGGAAGTTCGGCGAATGAATGGGGGAAGGGGATCGCAGTAGGTTGGGGGCTCTGGGGGTATCGCGCCAGGTAGGGGAATGAGCTTAGGGGGAGGGAGTTTGGGGGTGCGGGAGTTGCTGACTCGTGCAACGTGGAGTAAGCTGAAAAGAAAGAAGGCGGGGGAAGGAAGAGGTTGGCGTCCGAGCTGCCGTTTCGGCACTCCCTCCGCGCCCCCTCTCCGGTGGCCCCGGCCGGCGCGCCGAAGCCCGAGCCGTGGGGCCAAGCGGGGGCGGACGCTCCGGAGTGGTGACTCCCCGGTCCTCCGGCCGAGCGCTGCCTGGATCTTGGCCGGCCTCGCGCGGGACCCCGGCGGGGTGGGCGCAGGGGGTGGCCCGGCTCCTGGCGACCTCCGAGGGGTGGGCGGAGGGCCGGGCTCCGCTGGCTGCGGGGCGAGGGGCCCAGGAGATTGACCGCGTAGCGGGAGGCCAGCCCGGGGGCGGCGGGAGCCGGACTCCAGGCGGCGCGCAGGTAAAGGGGCGGGCGCGGGGCGGGGGGACAGCGCCCCCTGGGCCCGGAGCCAGTGCCCGCGGAGTCGCCTCCGACTCCCAGAGGCGCGTTCCGATCGCCCGGCCCTGGCGCGGACGGGCTTTGTGGCGGTGTGTGCAAGCGTGTGTGTGTGTGTGTGTGTGTGTGTGTGTGTGTGTGTGTGGGCGTGCGAGTGTGGGGGTGCGCGCGCGCCTGTGCCGGGCGTGGGTGGGTGTGCGTGCCTGCAAGCTGGCCTGCAGGAGGCGAGGTTGCCTTGGCCTCCCCGAACAGCCAGTCCACCGAGCCCTGGGAGGGAAGTTGCCGCAGCCGCCCGGGCCGCCGGCCCTCCTGTCCCCCGGCCAGGTCAGTGCGTCCGGGGGGGCCCCCGCCTAAGTGACACGTAGGTGGCCTTGGGTTACCTGGGGTCGGGTGGGGGCGCGGGAAGGCTTCCCGGGGGGCGCTCGAGATCCCCCCAAATCCTCGCCCGGGTGGACGGGGACCGCCGGGGTACCTCGCGCCCCGCAGCTTGGAGCTCCCGCACCACTTGCTTTTTCACGGACAACTCAGCGCGGTCGTCTGTCTTGGGCTGAGGACTTTAAACTTCAGTTTCTGCCCAGCCGCTTAGCAAACACGCTTAGCAAGTCACTGGGAAATCCAAGGCAAGGGAGGGACCTGGCTTTGAGGTGGTGGTTTTGAAATCAACGGGCTCCACTTGGTTTGTGTAGGACGACTAGTCTGTGTTGAATGGATTTTAAAATTTATGCTTGTTTTTCTTTGCTGCCATTTGGCTTTGATGTGTAAGAAGGATGGCATCCAGGACTTTTGCCTGCAGTCCGGGGCCCCGGGTGGTTGCTCACTGCCGCTACTTCTGCTCTTTCTCTCTCTTCTTTTTCTTTTTGTTGAAATCTATGGATTTTTCGTAAACGTAGGTTTCCAGCGAGTGCTCGCTTATTAAAACTTCAGTATGAATGCGTCGCTTCCCATTGAAATAGATACATATGTGCAAAAGTGAGTATTGAAAACACGTAACTGCTCTTAATTAGAGCAAAATCCTCTATCCCTCCAGGCTCTACCAGTTCGTGCTTTTCACCTATTTGAAGAAGTATCGTTTGCCAGGCACAGTAAGCTTAACTGTGAAGTGAGAGGTTCCTAGCAGTTCTGGTTAAAGGGAGACCCTGCGCTGGGAACACTGACCAGCTAGCTCTCGGAAGGAGATAGTCCCTTGTCAAATAGAAGAGCAAGCCCCTGTGAAAAAGGGAGTTCTGGCTGTCTGGTCCGAACTAAATTCCATTACTCACTCACTCCTCACTCACTCTGTGCCGGCTAGTCCTTGCAGCCCCCAATTCTCCAAATCCGGGCAGGAGTGGGCGTATTTGCCCCCAACACAAAATTGTTACCAACAATCAGCATTGTAAGTATGTTAAGGTTGCTACTTTCTCGATACCGTTTAACTTGAGGATAAAGAAGCCAAGTAGCAAGAGAAAGAAGCAGTGTATGGCGGGAAGGCAGGGACTGAGGGGCCGGGCAGGAGGACTGGGCTGTCATAATTCAAGCCAGCACCGCGTCCCCTAGTGGTGCGACCTTAGCCAGCCAGGTCAGCGCCTTCTCTTGTCTGAGTGACCTCATCTAGAAAATGGAGGGGTTTGGTGATCTTTGCTGTTCCTTCCTAGCTCCCCAAGTAACTAGAGACTGGGGGTGGGTGGGTGGGTGGGGTGGTTATCCCATGTTAGAAATGTGAGAACAATAGGGAGAGGGTAAAGAGGAAGTGTGAAGGGGTTAGTCCTGGAGGGAAGTGATAGGGCAACAGGGCCAGGAAGGTTGAAAGAAACACCAGCAGTAGGAGATGCCTGGAGGGGGAAGAGCCTGGAGCTGGGAGTTCATTTTTCTCTTTTTTTCTTTCTTTCTCCATAAGGGCATCAGCAATACCCCGTCAATCATTTATTACCCTTATTATTTAAAATGTGCGATCCTGCGTAGCTTTAAAATCTAGGTGATCCCTACAGCTGACCACACTCCTTCTATTTGCATACTGTTTTTAAGTGGGTCAGCTGCTGCCCAGAGCTTTGGACACTCAGCCTGGACCCCAGTTTCCCGGTGAATGATGGGGGAAAAAATAACAGAGGTGGGAGTGTAAGTGGCAGCCCTTCCAGCAGCTTGCATTTTGAAACTTCTATTTTCATTTGAAGTGAATATTTTCTGAAGAGTAATTTGATTAAAAATATATGTGCCATAGCATTTTCAAGGTTTTACTCAATGTGTTCTGATAGACCTCCTGGGAAATGCAAAGAACTTGCTAAGTCTTTTTGATACATGATGACATTCAGTTTGATAGTGACTGTTAGGGAAACTTTATTTCAAATACTTTGCAGGGAAAGTTGCAATCTGGGCAGAATACACTCTACAGTTTTTACTGGGAAGCTCCCTGTGTTAAGGAAATCATGACTTTTGAAATTTAGTCTGAGGTCAAGATTTTAATGTCTGTGCTTAATGCATGGCCTTTCTTTTCTTGAGGAACATGATTTATTTTAAAGTGAAGTGTGATGTAGTAAAAACTTGAGCATAAACTCTTAGTTTCATGTCTAAAAGTCTGCTCTGGCCTTGATGACTTGGTATTATACTCCTGTTTGTTTTCTTATTTTTACACTAGAGGCCCAGT